>NC_135180.1:21584793-21884793 GCF_041146795.1 Maylandia zebra
GGAAATATAAAGCTTTAGTAGAGTAAACAACACATATTACAGTAAGTGGTTCAAAAAAAGCTTGGAGTGTAACATCCAGATAAGAGTCCTTTATCGTACCACCTGTTCTGTAAGAAAACAGATCTCTTCAGCTGGTCCTACAGAAGGACTTTATGTTTTACACACACTTGATAAGCTTACATGAATTTTTAAGAGCAAAAGCATAGCAAAAGCTGTCCATGTGTAGTTTAACTGCAAGCCTAATTTCTGATGCATCTTAAAATCGATATAGGAGAAAAAAAAAATTCTTTTATATGTGACACAGCACAGGAGAAACAGGCCAAACACAAACTGATAATCCCAGGTTAACACAAAAACAGCTAAGCAATGACACAATCAAAAACCAGTCGCACTTTCTAATATTTCCAGTGTATTTAATATTAACCTTCATGTCTGCAGATATCTCTCATAAACGCCAAACAAACAATGCTCTGTTTTCTCCAGAAAACCTCTCAGATGTAAGGGCGCAGCCCCCACACTGCCATACACACCCGAGGGTGCAAACTGGCCCGTTGTATAGCAAAATTTGATCATTTAGTGATGCTGGCAACTTTTCCATCTTTAGCCTGGGGACTGTGATCGATGACAGTTTTATTGAACGTGCTAGAAACAAGTATTTATCTATTTGCACTGTCTCTAAACTTCAGCGATAAAAAGATTGAACACAGCTAGAAATCTTTGATAACGTCAGCCTTGATTTCACGCGCTGCATCACGTTTTTATACCTACATCTCACTATCTCCTTTGGTGCGGTAGAAAGAAAATGCAGCAACTTCAAAGCAGTAACCTCATGACATTTTACACTCAGATGCTTGTTTACGACAGAGATGCAGTCCATCCATGACGAATAAAATGTCTGGCATTCATTCATAAAAAGTGAGAAGGACATCTGAGTAAAATGCCGTATTTAGCTCTCACCTGTAGCCCCGTTCTGATCACCTGCATATGTGAGCAAATTTATTTTTGAGCTGAGAGAAAAAATTTGTTAAACTGACCTTCTGTTGGAGGATTATCCAGGTGATGAGTACTTAGTGCCATTACAATCCAAAGGCTAAACAGTGGTTTTCAGTTGAAGTGTATATTAATGTTCAAGCTCAAGCACAGTGCAAGAAAGAGCATGCTCGTCCTTTTTAGACATTCTCAGGCCTGCCAGTATGAATTCGTTGTGCATGTTACTGCAAACCAAATTCATACAAATGGTTTTCAGTACGTAGTCTTTATATGCTTCATGAAGAGCTTTTACAAATCGTGTAGCTGTGTACTGTCACCAGGAGGCAGTGTAAAAAAAAAAAACATGGTCCAATTGGCAGCTTTTTGTTTATGTTTGTCCTGTAGTCGGTCCTTTAGCTTTGCCCCTGCTATATGGATAACTGTTGTTTTTTCTTGTTTGCATTGGATTGAAGAGTGTTAACCCTTTTAATGCCTGAACCATGAAAAAAGCAGAAAATTATATTTTTGATTTCATTTTCTTTCATTTTTTTATGGGGCGTTAATTAAACTTTTTTTAAATTAATTAATCAGTTGCTATTCTTGGCAATTTTGTTTTGTTCTTTTTGTCACTTTGTTTTGTTTTTTGCAACTTATTGTTTAAAAATGAACTGTGGAATTTATTATTAGTTTATTAGTGCTTTTTAGTTTGTTTTGCTCTGTAAAAAATCATTTTCTTCATGGCAAACTCTGTTGCTCCTATTCCTCTTCTCCAGCTTTTCGATGAATCCCCATTTCATCTACACGCGGCGTCATTACCACTGAATACACTTTGTATCCAATGGTAACAATGCTATGTGTACACTGTGTATCCAGTGGTAACGGGATCCAACCTCTACATTGGTTGGCTCCTACAGTTCCTCTCTCTATATAACCATATAGAGGCGATCGTGGCTCAAAGAGTTGGCAGTTCGTCTTGTGACCGGAAGGTTGCCGGTTCGAACCCAGTCTCGGTCGTTGTGTCCTTGGGCAAGACACTTCACCTGCCACCAACTGGTGTTGGCCAGAGGGGCCGATGGCGCGATATGGCAGCCTCGCTTCTGTCAGTCTGCCCCAGGGCAGCTGTGGCTACAACTGTAGCTGCCTCCACCAGTGTATGAATGTGAGAGCGAATGAATAGTGGAATTGTAAAGCGCTTTGAGGGCCCCGAAAAGCGCTATATAAATGCAATCCATTATTATTATAGATCTACGTGTGAAACCACATATCCAGTTTAATGGACAACATTACTGAAGATGACTTGAGCTGTGACATGAGCATCTGATCACAAAGCAGTGGAATTTCTGGAGCTCTTTGGCCACGCCAACACAGTGTATCACTCATTACCTGACCTAAGGGTCAAAAAGAAGAAAATCCATATCAAACAATGCAGACTTTCTTCATAACGTGCAAGTCGATGAGACACTGTAGTCTACACATGGACAGAAGTGAGCCTGACTCTTCTGTATACCAAAGTATTCTGGAGTCAATTGTGAGACCATCTGTCCAAAAGCCTAGCAAAACTAGGTCATGAAACAGCACAATGATCCCAAGCACACCATCAAATCTGCAAGAGAATGGCTCAGATGGAAAAGAATTAAGCTGTTGCAATGGTCAAGTCAAAGTCCAGACCTCAACCTGACTGAAATGCTGTGGCAGGACCATAAAAAAGCTGTGCTAAAAGCAATCCCTGCAAACCTCAATGAACTCAAGAAACTTTGTAAAGAGCAGTGAGCCAAAATTCCTGCACAGCAATGTTAGAGACTGATAAAGTCATACAGAAAACCATTACTTCAAGTTATTGTTGCTAAATGTGATTCTACAAGCTACTGACTCATAGCAGTATAGCATAGGGTAATATGTCATGTTGTTGTTCATCTGAGGTTATATTTAAATAATTTTGACACGAACCATATCATTTTTTTACTATATTCTGATACCTAAAACTTTCTTTTTTATCACGACTATATATACAAAAAATGTAGTTATCTACAATTATAGCCACATTTAAATTCTGTCCAGCTCATAGTAGAGGGGGTTTTAACCATATTTTACCCTGCAACGCCATCTTTATATCATTTTTGAAAATGACTTTGAAATGAATGAGAGCCCAATTAGGCAGTGAGCTGACAAGTACACATTAGAAACTCTTTTTTGCAACACTTTTCTTAATGCAACGGTGAAGACTTAATGCAGGCTATGGAGAAAAATTATCCATGCATTCATGAATATCATGCTTGAAAAGGTCAGGAAAAATGATTCTGTAATGATAAAGGATCTTACGCAGTAGAGGAGTAAAGAGTGTGTGTGTGTGTGTGTGTGTGTGTGTGTGTGTGTGTGTGTGTGTGTGTGTGTGTGTGTGTGTGTGTGTGTGTGGCCCACAGTGTTGGCTAAATCATAACCTTCAGTCTGCAAGACTCTAATTTTCCAGTCTCCTCCCCTTGCAGGTTACATAATGTGATCAGCATGAGCATACAGGTAATTATAAGCAATCTGTTCTGCACCTTTTTATCTCCCCTGCATCTCTAATTATGAAACACATGGATGAAAGAGAAAGCTGTAACAACCCAGACAGAAAGGGCAAGTAAAAAAAAAAGCCTTTTAAAAGGATAATCACATATGGATGTATGCAAGAGTAAAATCTTTGGGTTGTTGGGCTATCCACAGTTAGCAGATCTGTATTTGAATGTGTGTTGGTATACAAAAAATCTACAGACTTATATATATCGCACACATCTTCTGTCCTTGCAGTAAGAAAGAGTCCAGCATATCTCTGGGGTTTGGGGTTGTGGAGATAACCCTTCATCCACGTCATTCACATCCACTCAACTTTCTTTTTTGGAGACTGTCTCCTCCAGCCATGGGATATTTTTAGACAAATAGATGCAAAAAGCTTCCACTCTTAAGTTCAATGAGTTACTCAATCACAGGGACCGCATAAGTGTGGCTGACCATTGCTTGATTTACTGACTCTTCAGGCTAGTGAGTTACAATGACCTAGAGTTTCTTTCTCATCAGCTCTCACCCTTGCCTCTTCCATACCTCTTCCACAAGTTAAACACACTTTCTTTTTTCTGCAGATGGCACAAAATATTTTGTGCAAGTGTGTGATTAGCTGTCGTCAATTCAGTCTCTTTTTGTGTCTGGCCATTACCAGAAGATACTTGGTGTGACCAATGACCAATAAAGCTATTGCCAGTGTTTTCAAGCTGTTTCATGAAGCAAATATACACAAAATGTACTTTTTTTTTTTAAAAAAATGCATTTTGGGAAATGTTTAAGCGAGCGTAACAATTGAACTTCGACTTCTCTGAACATTAAGATAACCGACCCCAGTTCTGCTTTTCCAGCCAGTTAATTTTTGCATGGCCTGACATGCAAAATGGCTGTGCTATTTTTAGGCTTTTTTGATCTCTCGCTCTCTCTATTTAGTGCCATTTCTCTGCAAATCTGATAGAAAGCCTAGAAACCATCAAGAAGGGCATGCAGTCACTTCTTTTCACACCTTTTACACGGAAACATTGCCTCAGTTCACATCTGCGCTATTCATATATTGAAAATAAAGTGAGAACAGAGCTTTAAGGTCAAGCAAGCTTATCACATCTAAAATGCTATTAACACCCTTGCTGTCATCTGCTGTGCTCATCAGAATGGAATGAGTTCACAGATTACACACAATCCTAAGGCGTTCAATTTGAGTTCCCTGACGGAGTGAGTCTCTCTTCTCCATTCCAAATCTCTCAAGTACCTCCGTAACCCCCTGAGGAGGCCCCCATCTGAATACTGATGTATTCATTCTTCACGTCAGAACAAAGTGAAGAGCCATAATCCCAAGGCCCCTGCGCAAGGACGTCCTCCTTGAACCATAATCACCCTTACATCTCTTATCAGCCCCAGCCTGGAGAACATGATTAAAAAGTGGCCAGGACATACTGCCTCTGCACCTGGGATATGATTAGTCTTCCCTGCCGCATGTCAATCAAGCTGAGAGGTGCAGATTTGCAATGACTTGTGACCCCGACCAATTAGAATGACTGGAGAGTCACATAGCATATGCTGTACATTAAGTGGACCTAGCAGAAATAGCCAAATTGCACAAAGCTACAGGTGTGTGTTGATGAAGACACAGCTCTACACTTTTGACTACACTTCGGGAGACAGGCTGAAATCAGCTGCAACTGATCAGTTTCTATTCAATTCAATTTTATTTATATGAAGGTTCAAGGTTCAAGGTTCTTTATTTGTCACATGCATAGTTATACAAGTATAACACACAGTGAAATGTAGCCTGACACGCTCCTCGACATGTGCAAAAATTGAGGGGGGGGGGCTGTAGAGGAAGAACATTATATATATATATATATATATATATATATATACACACATTGGGTGAATGTGCAGTAGTAGCAGCAAGCAGGTGAATTCTGTACATTAATATGAATAGACATCTGACTATTTTACAGGATAGACAATATAAACATGTTTAAAATTAAAGGAATTTGAAATGTACATTGTTCCTTGGTTTAGTGTCTGGAAGAGAGTCCTGTCTCAGTCAATTATAGATGATGTGAGATGATGTGAGCGGGCGGGTGTGTGTGTTTAGCGCCAAATATAGCGCCAAATCACAACAACAGTTGCCTCAGGTGCTTTATATTGTAAGGTAAAGACTGTATAATAACAGAGAGAAACCCCAACAATGAAACCACCCCCTTTGAACAAGCACTTGGCAACAGTGGGAAGGAAAAACTCCCTATTAACAGAAGAAAGAAACCTCAGACAGAACCGGCCTCGGGGAGGGGCAACCATCTACCGTGTCCGGTTGGGGGTGAGGGGATTAGTGGCAAACAAGTGAGGCCCAAATCTGTAAGGAAAACCAGGATAAGGCAGAGGAGAGTTGAAAGAAATTAAAGTGAAGGAAGCAGACAGAGAGAAGGAAAATAAAACTGTGCAGGGCGCGCCACCGTGCAACCAGATATAGCTAGGGTTAGAAACCTGGAAAGCATAGTCACTCAGCATTTCTCCTGAGGGACACGTGAAACTACAGACATTGAAACAGTAAAACTCGCGAAATGGAAATCAGATCGAAGGAGGGAAGAGAGGCAAAACGGAGAATAACACCAGGAATCGTTCCGATGTATGTTTTTCACATCGTGTCTCCAAGGGAGTTTTGGTCCATCTTTTGCACAGCTTCACGTTACACCAGGAGCATTTTAAGAGCGCTGCATTCTGCATGGGGTCTTTTATTTTTGAAAATTGACAGGTTCATTATGCAGTTCCTTAGTCTGACTTCCCACCCTCCTGCTGCATGTGGAATTGCAAGCTTAGTATTGAGTGGATGAGATCAGCTCCTATGGTCACATCGGGTCTAGAATCCAATGCAGTTGTGCCCCATGTATTCACAGCATAAGGCAATGAATGAGCTGCAGAACAGCAACCGCAAGAATGGCAGTGTACTTAAGATCACCATGTTCAGCTTTAGTTTTAGTTTTAGTAGTAGGACCTGACCTGATCTGAGGGGTTTTTTTGTTGTTGCTGTTTGCTTGTTTTACCCCTATGGATTAAATGGGCCTGAAGAATTTATTGTGCATCGGTGTCTCCCTCAGTCTGCATGGAGCATCCAACTCTACTAGGAACGGCTTCCAAGACAACAGGTTGGACTTTAATAACAGCAACACAATAAATATACAGTATACTACTCCGATTATTTTGCTGTGGCCAACAAAAAAGGCAAGTGTACTTCTAATATTCATCTTAAAGAATTTAAGAGAGGAGGTGGTCTGGCAATAAGAGGAAGAACAGAGTATTAAGCAGAGAGCACGTTTCTTGTCTGCAGCACTATAAAATACCCATTTGGATATGATTCAAAAGATAATATTGATGTTTGATAAAATTCACATTCACAAATCAAAGTGAAGTGCAAGGCTGCCAGCCGAGCTGGCTGGCATACAGGTCGGAGAGGGGGAATTAGGAATGCACGGAGGGCTGGTTCACAAGATGGGGAGCTTTAGGAATGATGTACCAGGATCAATTCTAACAATGTTCATTTTCTGCATGCACCATTGGGAAACATAGTCAAACAGAGATAGATTAATATGATAGTCTTCAGGCCTGAGACCTGGAGTGGAAAACTTGAGTTTTCCCTGAATAAATATTAATGTAATGCGATATTGTACTATTTACCGACTCTGTGCATCTCACATCATAGTGCGTGTAATGGTTTTTTTATCAGTACATGGACGTTATCACACTTGTAATAGAAAAGAAAATGTAAGGACTTCTTCAATCACCAATGGATACACTAAATACAACTAGAAACACTCAGATGCCTATGCTGAATGTGGTTATACAGCATGTATTCAGGAAGAGTGGAAAAATGCCAGTAATTTGATGGAACTTACACACATAATTACATTTTCAAAATTCGGCCTAATTGCATTGGTTGGCTTTCCAAATGTCATCTATTCCACTTTTTGTGGTCATTCGTGAGTGCTTGAACCCAGAAGAGACTGTATACACTGCACTTGTGGTTACACAACAGTACACTATTCATAAAATTTGAATAATTGTTTTATTCACCTAGTATTTCTTGTGCTGGCTAATCGTTTTGTTAAGTGATCGCACATATCATTGCCATGGCTGTATACACTGGTGAAGTGTCATTAAATAAAAAGGTATAAAAAATGCCTTTGCTCACTATTACTATCATCATCATGTAGGGTTGAAGTAGAATTTCAAACCTGGAAATTTATATAAAGATTAGAACGACACAAATGATAACATGAATAATAACACGATTGATAAGTTGTCCGTCTACAGTGACATAACTGTAAGGTACACATGAAGCTTCTGAGTATATTCAATAAGGAAGATCTGTATTTCGCCTCTATACCACATGCTTTAAATCTCACAGCTCTTTAATCAATCTGCCTTTCATACTGTCATTTGTGTGACCCGTTTCCTCCTCATCCTGTCCAGATGGAGATCCTTGTCCAAGTGTCCATCTGCTTTTCCCCTGCCACCACCAGAGTCTAGACTCCAAGGGGTTCTGTCCTACATCCTACCTTCACTGGGATGATATGTAGCTTCATCTTGAGTCTAATCATCATATCGAGGAAAAGTTGCGTCATTCAACCTTTCTTATCAAAAAAATCTTACCTGTACTTCTTTGTTCTCAGTTAACTTAAATATACTCAAACTTTTAACATTTAATAAGGTCAGCCACATGAAACAGTTGAGTCATGGATTTAAGTAATCAGAGGCTACGTCTACACTTATCCGTATAAATTTGAAAATGGCGTTTTCCTCTAAAAACGCTCCGCATCCACACTATTTTTTTCAACCGTTTCCGAGAGTTGTTCGTCCACACTGAAAACGCTTACGTTCCTGTACTGCGCATGCGTGAAACGTAAGACGATGCGTAATTTCCGTCTTCCGTTTATTTACTTTCCGGCTCTTTGAAACGTCGTGGAAAAATGACGAGGAAAAGCACCGAGTTTTTTAAATGGACTGACAATGAGGTGGAGTAGAAAGTTGCTGAACAACAGCTCTGAGTAAACATTGTATGTACAATGTACTTCTGGAGCATGTGCAAACTGATATTAATCTTTAATAGGGCTGTCAAAATTGACAGCAAACAAAACACCTGCTGTATAATGCCCTCCGCCATCTTAGTTGAATTGGTCACATGACTGCAGCACATGACTAAAATGTGTCATCGTTTTCGAAAGCCTCCGTTTTTGCAGTCCACACTGCCACGCAAAAACTGCATTTTCAAATGTATCCACTTTGGAGAGAGTTTTCAAAAAGCTCATTTTTCCTTGACCAAAAACGCCGTCTCAGTGTGGACGGAAGGCCAAAATGGAGAGAAGAGTGTGGATATGGCCAGAGTTACTATTCTGCTAAGTTCTAATAAAACTGTTTATTTTTCGTCACAAGTAAAAGTTAGTAAAAGATTGAAAATTGAGGCAATGCGTATTTGTCCAGTTTTTATACTACCCATAGTTGTGTTTACCCAGCACAAGCAAGGCCATACACATTCCCTCACAGCAAATAAAACATGTGTTCTCAGATTTGTCTATTTCCCTGGTTACTTGTTGTGTATGTATGTTGTGTCTGCCTATACACAGCTGGTACTGCTGGCTGGATAGCAAAAACCTTTGCTCTTTGTGTCTGAATATATATGTATATACATCTATGGTTCGGCATACTTTCACCTATCCATGATATTTCCTAACTAGACAATAACCACAAATTGACAATATGAGGGGGGCCTAATTCCCCTGTGTATACATATAAATGGGCTTGTATGTTAAGTTAAGATTTTGTGGCTCATCTCTCGAATGACACAAAATAGTAGGTAGGTACTGGCTGCTATGGCAACAAGTGTCATAAAGAGGCAATCACCGACTACAATGCACAAGCCAAAGTTTTATTTTTGCAACACTTCAGTTTAATAGGTCTTCATTGGGAAACATGTTCAGACTTGTTCACCTGGCAAACACCTTGATCAGAAAGTTGCACTAACAAAAACTTGGAAAGCTCAAAAAAATCAATCTACTAACAGCCTCTTCTTTTCATTAGATGCCCACACGAACTGACGTTTTTGTCTTTCACAGGAAAGCGCCAGTCAATGTTTTAGGTTTTTCTTTCTTTTTTTGGTGTAAGTGTTTGCTTAACAATGACCCTGAAAATCAGAAATATAAAGGAGCAAATTTTAACTGACGCAGTAAAGGAGGAAGGAGCGGTTTAAGGGCAAAGTGGCACGGGAGAGATGTCCTGCCACCTTCCATACAATATCTAAAACATCCACTAATATACATTATTTGTATAGCATGTCTTCACCAATATTGTCAATACTGAGACAATATGAGACCACATTAGTCACTTCTCTCCATGTTATCCTCCAGTCCGACCTTCAGCATTCTCTAAAAAAGCTGGAAATATATTTTTATTTTTGGTTTTCAATCCAGTTAGGACTAGACATTACGAAAGAATCTTGCATTGCGCTTGCAATGAATTGTACAGTTAAACAGCCCTGAGCAATGATGGCAAAGTTTCAAATGGTAAAAATGTTACCTGCCTTTGTGGAAACATGCTTTTGACTCAGTTTGCAGCGCACTAATCTACTTCCCAGAAAGTTCAGTGGGAAAAATGTTTTGTCACTCATCCAAGCGACTTCTTCAGTCTGACTGAACTCATTTCTCCCACTGAAAATGCTACATGCAGATGAACAGAATCAATTTTTGGGGCTTTTCTTTACCTGGATGGCTGAGCATGCATCAAGACACTACTCAAATAATCAAAATATCTCCAAACTACTGAATACCTCTGAGCCCTCTTTTCAGCAGTGTCCTTATAAGCCCTGGGTTACATCCGTTGGGGTGTCATGTTCAGTAATGCTGACTGTTACATGTAACATTACATTAAATAGAACATGCAAATAATAGTTACATTTCAGAATTAACATGCGATATTTAGCACAATACATTGCTAATGTGCCTCGCAACTCTCTCACTTTCAGTCACAGTTAAGGCACACATTGTGCCCCTTTCTGATGTTATTCGTATACAATCGACTCAAAAATTACATTTTCCTCCCTCAGTTCATTATTGCTTCGTTCTCCAAGCTGAGCAATTCAAGATCCAGGGGAGACTCAGGCATAGCTGCAATAATGTGACAACATGACTTCAGATTTAGGTATGACCAAGGAATTGTGCTGTCACAACTATTATGATGAAAAAATGAACAGGGTGTTCATTCAAACATGAAGCTGAGATGTTCAGATGCCTTCAGATAAATGGAAAGTAGTGCACGTCTGAAAGGGGCTTTAAACTTAATCCCATCACAGCTGACACATACCCAGTCTGACAGTCAAAGTTGGAGCCTGCTTTTGTGTAGACCCTGTCCTTGTGCTATGTTAGGGTCAGTAAAGTTAATTTATTTTCTAATTCAATTCCAACAAATCCACCAGTGCAGCTATAACCCAAAGGCTAAAAGTTGTGGATTCAAGCAAACTAGTGTTTAAGACTGAAAAGCACACCTCAAGGCATTTTTACTTCTATTTACTGACAACCCAACTCGGTAAGTGGCAAAATTTTCTTCCAAATCACATCCGCCGATGAACTCCATTTAGCAAGCAACTTTACCTTTGGCTAACATTTTAATAATGGACATGCTTTCATTGTTGAATCATGCTTTGAATGAGCTCTTATATTCATTTCTAACTTAACTTGGTTTGAATTAAAATTGTCTGGTTGGTGTCATTTGCATGATTGAGAGGAGCTCAGTCATGCAAATGACACCACACCGTGCTCATCTCAAACACAAATCCCTGGCAGTTTAAGCCATCCGTGAAATTAGAGGTTAATCATGGATGATTACCTCAAAAAAAAGTGTTGCAAGATTTGTTCAGTCCACTTGTATGTCCTTTATTGGTTCCCAACTTTAATGTGTTATTGATTTGTAGTAGTGAAAATCTAACTTCCCTTGTAGCATAATAATGAGGATGAGGCTAACACAAGAAAGCCATTTATCTGGCTCAGCATGGCACAAAGAGAAATTATGCATCTCTCCTTCTTTATGAGTGTCTCAGGCCATTTCTGAACCCGTTATAGACGTGCTCTTGGAAATCCATCCTGAACTAAAGTGACCTAAAGAGCTTTGTGACACTGTGTTAATAAATGACTGCATACTGCCCAGGTCAATGCAACAGCTTTAGTTTACCTTGAAAGAAAATGATCAATATGCCATCTAATTTGTACACTGCATGCCACTGAGTAGTACATGAGGACTTAAGAGTGAAAATAAAAGAAGACTGCCCTTCTAACCTCAATCTAAGTAAGTTCTTTTTTTTCTTTAAGAATTAAGTTATCTGTTTTAGGTTTCATCTCTCTTCTAACTCAGATGTTCCATGCTATAAGAAAAGAAAGTGCTCTCTCTGTTAATTCAAAGGGTCCTTACCAGGTCTTAAAATTACATAAATACAACCTCAGACTAACAATATGAAACTGTGTGTGAAAAATTAAAGTGTGTGAAAAGTACAACCTATGATTTAGTCGCTCGTAAAACCACTTTCTGCAACAGTAACTCAGAGTTATTATTATTATTATTATTTTTTTGTATGACTTTTTTTATAAAGTTCATTAAGCTTTTGGGGTATTTGTTTATGCACAGCTTAAATCAGGTATGTATCATAAGGCCCATATCTGAGGAGCTAAGAGTCCGGCTTGTAGTACTGGGGTGTAGTAATTCAATAATGTAGTTGGTGCCCCAACCCAAGAAGGCAGTAAAAGTGAAAAACAAAATTTTAAAATGACATCTAAGCTTGACATTTAGCCAGTGCAAAAGCGTTATGTGATAACGTGTGATGATTTATGGGAGCTAGAAGCCTTGCAGTAGCCTTTTGGACAGATTGGAAGTGATTAATAGATACTTTGATCAGACATGAAAAGAGTTTGATACAATAATCGAAAATGTGAAGAGATGAAAGTATGTAGCATCTCCAATTCATGTTTTGGGTTTAGCAGTATTTATTAGATCAAACAAAAACAACAGTGGGTTAAAATCTTGATGTGAGAATCAAATCTCATAAAAATGATCAAAAATGACCCCAAGGTTCTGCACATTACCATCTATAGTGGAAGAAAAAGACTGCAATCTCAGTCTGACTTGGGTAGTGATGCTGTCTTTGTCTGTTTTGAGCTGCAAAAAGTTATTTGCAGTCTAATCGTTGATTGCATTTAGAATAGGTAATTTATTCAGTTCATGAGGCTTTAAAAGAAAGGTATGGTTGAATGTCCTCATCATGCAAATGATGAGAAGTTATGTTAAAGCTACTGATAACATGACCTGATGGGAGAATATATAATGAAAAAAGAGATCCTTGTGGGACACCACATCACAAGACAGACAAATCAGATTTTTTTTTTTTAAAAAAATGTTGGAAAGGTTCAAAGTAAGCTAATCCAGACCTGGCCCGGAAATCCTGTGAATTAAAATCTGATGGTTGACGGTAGCAGAGGCTTAGCTTGGGGCCAGTAAACCAAGGACTGAGCAGTCACCGTTATCTGCAGGCAACATTAGGTCATTCGAGACTTTAAGGAAGACTTAAAGTGTAATGTATCTCACTGAAATTTATCAAGAACATTATGCTTCTGCAAAACTTTCCTGAGTTGTGCTCCAACAACTTTTAGAATAGTTTAGAGATAAAAGAAGGCTTTGAGTTGGGCCTTTAGTATATCAGGAAGGGTCTGGATGAACTTTTTTCAATGCCATGTTTAAAGCTGAGGAGGCAGCTTTAAGAGACCACGGACAGTTTATTAACTGAAAACCTTAACAGATAAATATAAAATTAAATCTGATAATAAAAGTTGATAAAAGCTGAAACAAAACCCTCACTGAGAGGTTCATTTGACTTCTCTTACCCCAACACCGGCAGTTCTGCTAAGCTGTCACCCTAAGGTCATTTTTATTTGATTTATCAACCCAGAGCTTTTCAATACACCAAGCATTCAAATAAATGGGGCTGTCACGGCAGCAACCACAAACACGGACAGCTGTACTGGCAGTAGATTTAAATATTTTTACAAAGATAAAGTTGTAAAATTGAAAAAAAACATATGAAGAGGTGGATTACATAATATATACCACACCACGGCTGTTTCAGCCAAAGTAATGATGCGTGAATATCTGCGATGGGAACAGCTCCATATTAATGTATGTGCATGGGAATCACGGTTTGGTCAGCATCACTAGAAAAGTAGAAATTTAGTCTGTAAAGAAAAGCAAAAAAGTCCTGACTGTGTCTGTTATTAGACATATTCATTCCTGTGTCTTTATAATGGGGCAGTGATAACAATGAGTTACATAAATAAAGTGTTTTTCATGGCGATAATTTTAGCATTTTGTCTTTCAACTACAGCAAATAATAACTACAAAAACATCATTTACACCTGTAAGTACATTTTACATGAGAAGTATTTGCATTTTTGAAAGCTTATTTATAGGAAAATAAACTTTTAATTATAGCCAACACTAAAAAAGCAAGATGTAAAACTGCTCCTGAGAATGCTCTCGCCAAAGCTTATCAAGGGAAAGACAACTTTTGACAGTCTCTAAAAACGATTTATCATCTTGTTCTATTCTTCCATGAACAGTGACAGTATTTTTCAGAGAAACGATTGCTCGGTGAACAGTGATACTCTCTTATCTCAAACCTAGCCTGCAGAAGGTTAGGTTTGCAGCAGTTACCATGGCACCCCATTAAAAAGTAAAGCACCTTTATGACACTCAAAACCTGGGCTTAAATTTAAGGCTTAAATTCTGCTTTGTAGTGTAGTGTAGGGACTCACCTACTATATACACAGCCTTTATACTGTCCTCCAATGACTCCCATTAAGGTTTTATAAAAAGACTAAAAGCTTCCTGATGTAAAAGGTTATTTTAAAAATTCCTCGTAGGTGCTCGTTGACACTAGGATGCCTCAACCTAGACAGAGACCAATTGTTATGTTTAATGAGAATGCACACACAAACTGAATGCAAATAAATGGTGAGCTTTAATTAGCACGGCTTGTACTTAAACACAACTTGAGCAAAACCTGAGAATGCAGGAAAATAAAAGGCTATATATACAAAGCATTGATTGGGAGCTAATGGGGAACAGGTGGACACCATGACGCCGACTTTTCTTTTTGTTGTTGCTTAGAAAGAAAGTGTCAAAAAACACGCACACAAGGAAAGTAGACTGAGAAAATAAGAAGTAATAACTACCAGTATATATAAAAAGAAGTGACAATAAAACTACTATTAAAACTAATAAAGACAAATAACTAATATAAAGAGAGAGTAAATTAGAGCATCTATTTATAATAATCAAAATGATAGTGAGCACGTATTTCGTATTGACAATCAGTAACTAGTGCTCTGAGTGAGAGTACAATAACCAGACAGCCAATATTTGCAGTTTGTACTTGAGCCAACTCACTGAATTAACATTTATTAAATGGCTGCAACTGACTGGGTTTGCCACCCACAGTTGTCATAGCCTATGAAATCAACGCTTGCAGAGTAATTCTTTCACTTCATTTAACTTAGGCAATGAAGTTGACAGTTATAGCTTTGAATTCCTGCGACTTCCTAGTTAGGAAACACACTCTTTGATCTAAACTTTGATTTAGAACTAGCTTGCTATGGATGTAAAAACTGTGGCAGTACTTCATATATATACACACACATATAAATGAGCTGTATCCATTCAGGTTTTCTCCTTCCTATTCACAACAGGTAGATCTCGATTCTTGAAAGCGTTTTATCTGTGGCCGCCTGCTTTGCACATATTCTGCATCTCATTCATCACTGTCTAAACAGTTGACAAGCAGCGCAGTTGATATGGATCATCACAGACAGACAGATACACTGCTCTCAAAGTCACACTGTGCTCACAGATGGGCAAACTGTTGTAAGAAAACTGATTAAATAGAAAAGGTTAAGTGAAGTGCATGCACAGATACATACACGAAATGGCACTTTTTAGTGCATTGCTGCAGCTGGGCCACAAAGACACGAGTAGAACAGAAATGTTCTGCAAAAAAACCCCTAAATTTCTGTGCAGCCTGTTCAGCTTTTATCCCTAATGATTATGTTTTTAGAGTAGGTCTCTCATGTTCAGCGTTTCCTGCTGTTACATTGTGAAAACGCTGAGGAGAATCTGAAGGAGGATTTATCTTGTGTGTATTCTGAGGTTGTCAAACGCCTTGTGCATACACCCCATTGAGTACAACAGCATGCGAGTAAATGGCATGTCTTTGACTTTCACTATCTCTAGTTGCTGCGTGAAGGCTTCAAAGGCTAAACGATGGATGTGTGGCAGCTGGTTAACCTTCACAACTTTGGAGAGTTGGGCTCCCCTGTCCAATCCATCAATTGATCGAGAACGCAACGAGACGATGAATCATACTTCACTTTTTCTTGTCAGCGCCTCGCAAATGGCCCTTGCAGATGTAATACCGTGTTTGCTCAGCCTAGTATTTATTCACAATATACTCAGAAATTTTTCTTTAGCACTTTTCCTTCTATAACTCTTTTTCTTTATTATATAGTTTCACTTTTTATTTATTCATTCGTCTGGCTTTATAGAAATCTTTCCAATAGATAGATTCAAGCAAACAGATCAACAGAAAGCATGGCTCGCGATTGACTTATTTGAAACCTAGGAATGTGTGCTAAAGGTTTAGCTTAGAAAATACACTCACTGGGTACACCTATAGGATGTAAATCCAGTGAAACAACCTAACCCCACTGATAGCATGTCTGTGGAGTGTGAGAGGAAGCTGGAGAACCCATGCAGATATAGAGAGAACATGCAAACACTTTATGGCCCCAGCCATTTGATCATATTTCTAACATTTAGCAACTTGAAACAATAAAAGTTTCTTTAAAAAAAGGCCAGTTCTGATTTCAAAGTAAGTAAAGTAAGCTAGTGGCGCTGGCAGAGAAAGCAAGCAAGTTTGCCAACAGCAAGTTTGTGTTTATATATCCATGCTAGCCACCAATTACAAGCATAATGCACAGACACAGGCTGCGATACAAATAGTACAACACCTTCTTTATTTACTGTGTAGACTCCACATTTGGAAAATGTGAAGAATCACTTACAGCAACGATAAACAAAAATGAAAATATTCAAAAAATAACCTTTGTGCATTTGTATTTTCTCGTTTATTCCGTCAAAGCCACAGGAAGCCACAGGAGGTGGACAAAAGAGTTTTATATGTTCTGTAATTTAAGTGTTTTGTGTTCTGCATCAATAAAAACTGGACCGTTTGGGTTAATAACAACTGTTATCCCTCTTCCGCCTCTTAAATGAATCGTGGGTCAAAGCCTGTCCTCCTGTGCTTGATGAGTGGTTCAGCTGTAACACAGCAGGAGGGCTGCTGGTGCTTTGCTATCAGACTTTCAGACGTCTGGGGCCGGCGTCTGTCCTGCTTTTGTTTTAGATTATCTGTTGTTGGGAGACTTTTATTGAACTTACAGTAAGCAATCGAGTTCTCATCGACTCAAATAACGTTTGTCTTTTGTCTCCCCTCGCTTGAAAGCTAGGGAAACACTAAGGTGTTTTTAAAATAGGGCTGAATGTATACCCACAGTATACATTGTTAGAAAATTTGCATAAAGAGATTACATCTAAAGGGCATAGTATAAAAATCAATGATTGCTGTCTTCACAGACACAAGAAAGGTGTCCAGACAGTTGTGTAGTATGAGTAAGAGAGGTGTTGTATTTTTAAGTATAGATGGAAATCTCCAATCATAGGATACTGTATGAACTAGGCTACTCACAAGCTGTTTCCTCCTAATTACTTTATGTCATCTATAATTACAATTCTCATTTCACTATAAAATCTCACTACACAGCAGTTAACAGCATGTTGTGAGCCATAATTAAAAGATTCATTGCTTTTTCCAGCGTGTTCACTTGGAAAGTCCATGAAATTGAGCTGAAGGCTCCACGCTTACAGAATGTGACTCAGTATGATGACCTTTGATCCCTGCAAAGGTGGCTGCAAATTGGGCTTTCCTCCGGCGCCCTGGCAGCAAAATTTGTCTATTATAGTTGTTTTTGTTCTAACTGTGACCTTGATTTTGTTTTGACAGAATATAAATCTGTTTGACTAAATCTTGACTTTCTATTATTACCTTAATTAAGTCTGTGCTGTCTGGTGGGAGCTTGGATGACAAAATAAAGACACGCTATTCATCTCAGAAATAATTGTCAGAAAGAGTGAGAAATAACCACCAGGTTTCATATTGTCAAGTGAATCTTAAGGCCTAAAGCTATGATTTTAGAAGTTACAAATTTGGAAAGCTGATTGTGTTGTACTTTTGTTGTTGTTCTTTGAAATTAGGTGACAAAGTTAAGATTAACCTCAAAACTTTCCAAAGTGCCTTAAGTAGTTAGATTTAGTAATTACAAGACAAAGTGTATATTGGCTTGGAGAGCTGTCTTTGTTCTGTAAGCTAACACACAGAGATCAATGACACCATCAATAATGTTCTCTCTTTAAGTTGGCTTACTCACAGGCTAAACAAGAGTTTAATACTTCCATTATGGTGTATCGTGTAAGTAAATAACAACAAATCTATTTGGTTCCAAACCTCTGAATCTCTGACCAAACCTCACTAGTTTGAGCTGATGTGCTGTCCAGGGTATTCTGTCCCTTTTGACCAATGATCACTAGCTTAAAAAATATCAATCTGAAGAAATCTTTTTACACCACTTTCTGTAAATAAACCTTAAATCGATGTTTCTTCAGTAGAAGATCCTGTGTTAGTCACTTCAACAAACAATTATCACAGCTTCTGCTTTGTTTGAAGAAGAACATTAGACGGCAAAACTAAGCAAAATACATCTTGTCACACATAAAGAGAAAATGTCAGATTGAATGATCAAGTTCGGCAAAATGGGAATTTAACCTTGCTCTCAGCCCGAGTAAAGTTTAACTTAAAATGATGAGTGAGAGAAGCTAAATGAGGGAAGCTAGTCCAAAAAAAACTAGAAACTGGAAAAAGGCAGTGTACCGTACTAGAAGTAGTTGGTAAGTGACTTTTCTCCAACTTCCATAATTTTGTGGATCTATACTCAAAAGCACTGAGGTGAGTGCCTTGACTACTGCTCACTAGTATGGGTGGAAATTAGAAAAGTGGAGAGGAATACCTGAGTGCCATTAGAATGCTGTGTTTACCATGAGAAGGACATTGTTAATGTAACCTTGAGTGAGCAACTCCACCAGCCATATTAGGACAATGAATATGCTAAACATGACCCATGGCTCCAAGAATGAAAACAAGAAGCCTCCTCAGCTGGCAGACAATATTTAACCTTTTTTTTCTTTTGTTTTAAATGCATATTTAATGCATACCAACTATGTGTGAGCATTCAGTCGTGTGTGTGTGTGTGAGCAAGCTGCAGTGAAGACTAAATGAAGTGAGGCAGATGCAGAGCACGACAGCGCTGTTCCTTCCTACTCGCAGGAAAAGAGACTTTGTTAAGGACTAATGATTGTCACTCTGTCCCCTCACTGAGAGGCAGAGAGTACATGATGATAATTAACCTTCAACATAATCAGCTAAGACCTCAAAAGCACCATCAAACAAACCATGAGGGCTGGGTCATGTATAAAATTACAGTATGCAACACACCTGTAAACTAAATGAAAATGAATACCCAAACATCTGTGATACCCCTCACTTCACTGAACAACAGTTACTCATAGTTTTATGTTACACCATACCAGTACCAGATTTGCTTTCAGACCTGCCTCAAATCTTCATGGCATTGATTAAACAAGCTGTTGAAAACACTCCTCAGAGACTTTGCTCCATATTGACATGACAGCGTCACACGTTCCACCACATCCAAAAAGTGCTCTTGGGTTGAGATCTGTTGACTGTGGAGGCCATTTGAGTACAATGAACTCATTGTCACACTGAAGAAACCAGTTTAAGATGATTTGAGCTTTTTAACAAAGAGTATTATCCTGCTGCAAGCAACCATCATAAGAATGCCACACTGTGGTCGTGAAAGGACGGACATGGTCAAAAGATTACTTGGGTATTTAAACAATTCTCATTTGGTAGTAATGGCCCCAAAGTGTGCCAAGAAAATATCCCTCATAGGATGGATGGATCCTCGCTTTTATGTTGTTTTTAGCAAAATCTGACCTTACCATACGAATGTGTCAACAGACATTAAGACCCATCAGTTGGACAACCTTCTATTGTCTATCTAAGCTGACAGCTGTGGCACCCAATGTGGTCTTCTGCTGTTTAATACATCTGCTTCCAGCCTGAACATGTGTATTCAGAGATGCTTTTCTGCATACCTTGGTTGTAACTAGTGGTTATTTGAGTTAGTGTTGCCTTCCTATCAGCTCCAAGCAGTCTGGTCATTCGCCTCTGACCTCTGTGAACTGCAGCTGACTGAAAATTTTCTCTTTTTCCAGACCATCCTCTGGAAACCCTACAGATGATTGTGCAGGAAAATCCCAGAAGATCAGCATCTTTTGAAATACTCAGACTAACAACCATTCCCCATTGTGATGTTCAATTTGAACTTCAGCAGGTCATCTTGACCACGTCTATGTGCCTAAAAGCTTTGAATTGCCACCATGTGATTGGCTGATCAGATATTTGCATTAACAAGGAGATGAACTTGTGTATCTAACAAGGACAGCAAACACAAGCATCCCAGCAGATTTAAACACTGTCCATATAAACACTGACTGACCACAGTGTGTGAAAGCAGAAATTCTTAAAAATTAAAAACATGGGTCACCAATTGACGATAATAAATTTTTTAGTAGATGCTGTACTTCCTTCCTCTGCCTGACCTCTCACCGACCCAATAACAATAATTCTCAGCAGAATTTGTATCCATTTGTGCCGACGTGTTCATCTGTTAGATTACAATGAACATTTCAATAAATAGCAGGCTCTTGTTTCTGCAAATGAGGTCTTCACCCTTCCCTCTACAGCACTGCTACCATAATAATCATTATTTGTTTTGCTAGTAATCGTGTACCCTTTAAAAAGCTGTAGCAAATGAAGGCCCTTGAATTACCATAGTCATAAATATTCATCACTACAAAATTCTTAATTTAGGAATTTCTAGAGTATTATCAGTGCTGCAGCTAACCGGGGCGGCTTTTCAGTAATTGGAGCCCGTGTTAGAACATAAATTCACTTATCCTAGTCTAGAGGTCAGCGAATAACAGTCTGTGAGAAAAATGTGGCTCATGGCCCAGCTGTAAATGTTACATAAATTACAGGAGGTATGCATATAAAATGGATAATGTGAGAGCTATTAATAAGTGCATAACAAACAATAAGATATATCGACAGTAAAAAGTCAAAATTAAGGTCTGCAGTGTGTCTCCACCGCAACAAAAGACCAATGTAGACCCAAAATATACTGAAAAACTGCTGTAAACTGCCCCGCGGTGCGCTATAAAATCATTGGAACTGTTTTGTAACGCACCCCGCCGCAAACAAGCGAACTCCGGAGAACACAAACAAATAAATAGAAGCCAGCGAGAGGTAAAGTGAGCTGCACTCCACCCATCTCAGAAATGAAACCATAAAGCACAGCCATGAAATTTACAAACGCAAGCAGAGGAGTTGAATTTGACCAAATAAAATTGTGTAATTGACCAGCATGCACACCTTCTCCTGGTGCGACACAAAAACAGAACCATCGCGCCTTAACCCACGACACTAAAAATAGAAATCCACATCTGTGTGAGAATCCAAGTGGAATCCTCCCACCCACTTTCAAACATCTGTGACAGAGACTTTACCTGTGGGCCACTCCTGTGCAGCTGGTCTGGGACCTGGAAAAACCTGGTTTGTGGAGACCTGAAGCTGAATTGGGTTGGATATAACCAAACTGAATTCTTTTTTATTTTAATCTGTCACAGGTGGATAGTTAAGCTTAACAGTAAATGGAGACATTTAAATGAATTAAAGGCACCACTGAAGTCCTACCAAGCCAAGTCATAACAAAATTATACCCAACATATGCTTGCTTTTCATGCATATGAGGCTAAAGGAATACAGTTTGGCAGTGTTGGAAGATTAAAAGGAAGAGGTGAGGGTGAAATGTGAGAAGATTATCTCAAAATAAATTCCACTAGACCTGAAGCTGTTTCAGCTTGCTTTGTATGCATAAGAGGGCAGTTAAAAAAAAACAAAAACAACAACAATTAATGAACATCACTTGGTTGTTTTAATCCCTAAAAGCTTTTAGCATTGTTTTGGCAATAAAAAACAAACTGGATAAAATGAACAACCTTCCACAGTAGCATATAAATTATATATATGAAATTCACTGTAGTAAGAATATGTGCAGCTTTGCTGCTAAATTTAGCTAAATGCTTAGCGAGATGCTAATTGCGGCTAATATTAGCATTAGCCCAGGAGAATGCTTGCGGCTAATTTAGTCATTAGGGTTTAAAATGAAGTTCGAATAGGCAGTCATACACTCACTAGATTCACACTGAACTTTTAGTCTGCAGGTGATGAGGGGATACATCTCCAGTACAAAATAATTTCCCCCAAGGATCAATAAAGTATTCTGATTCTGAAGGCTGAACATAATTTTCCTAAATTTAGCCTAATGGAGTAAGCTTTTCAAACAAAATGTGCATATCACCCACACTTTTAAGTGTTCAAATAATCTTGGTGAAAATGACACATACTCTGCTGAAAACACCTGAACATGTCCTGCTTGATTTAATGATACAAACCCACAGCAAATTAGAGAAAATGCTATACCCCAAGCCTAGGAGTGGAACTTGCATGAAGTGTGAAGGTTTATAATCCAAGTACATTAATAAATGCTTATTTTAGCTGAAGATCAGTGTCTAAAGGTTTGTACATGTGTTTGACAGTCGTTATCTGTGCAATAAATCCTGAGCCACCTCTCATTACTTCTAATTATACATTTTTGTCATTTTTTAAAGCGGTCTTGAGCAGTAATTCCCCAACATTTCTGAATGTTTTTCAAAGTTTTTTCCTTTTTCAGTCCTTGCACCTGACCTTTTTTAGAGGAAATATCTGTCTCTTAAGCCACTTAACACTTAACTGTGAATAATTCAAGAACAAAAAAAGGCATCTCATCTGGAGCAGATGAATAGTGTCTAAAAGTCATGTCCATAAGAAAAAATCAGACCCGATACAGTCACTTAAGCTTCATCAGGTCTCAGTGGAAGGGTGGTTGTCAACAAGCCATTCTTAAGAAAGGGAAATGGAGAAAAAGCAGCAGTATGCCAAATTACACAACAACTAGACTACCGGTAAATGAGTGGCAACAGGTCTCATGGAGTGATGAATCCAAATTTGAAATTTTAAGTTCAAATTCTTGTCAATTGTTATATGACGGGGGTATGGAGAAAGGTAAAACAGTGACTGACTACGGCCACATGCAAATCGTGGCGAGTGCTACATTTCAAATTGGTGGAATTATGAACAAAGAAAAGTGCCATCAGATTTGAATCCACCGTGCAATACCATCTGGAAAGTGCCAGACTGTGACAAACTTTTTTCAGCATGACAATCCCAAACACACAGCTATGCAGTAAAAGCATACCTGGACAGAAAAACACACAGTGGATTCAGAGTTTTGTACAGTAAGTGATATACAGCAATCTGTGTGGAGTTTTCATGTTCTCCCTGTACTCCTGTGTGCTTCCTTCTACAGTCCAAAGATGTGCAAGAGTTAAGGTTGGTGATTCTAAATTGGCTGTAGAGGTGAATCTTTCTGTTTCTCCATGTGTCAGCCCTGTGACAGACTGGCAACCTGTCTAGGGTGGATGTGTATGTATAATTTAGCTACCTGGCAGTACTGACCAGTTATTTGTATGACTGTCTGCCCCCAAACACTATATCGCTTGGAACAAAATCTGAATTATAACTTGCAGCACAATAAATAGTTCATATGTACCCAGTTTGTGATTACATATAAACCTTTCCAAGAGTATCAACAATCCCGGTTATGGGCTGTCAAACTAAAGTGTTCTTTTCAGGCATCAGCTGTAGCACTTGGCATCCAAATCCCGTGAACTTGAATTGCCAAGCTACAGATAAAATTATGAACGTGAAATTGATTCTGTTGCACAAATATCTGACTTATAACAAGAGGGAGAGCCAGCTAAGCAGTTTGTGGTTATGGATGAAGCATTTACTCATTCTGAGATCAACAAAAAAGTACTTGAGCTTGCAGAAATGCAAACATCAGCTGGCACAAACAGGTGGTTACCTTGTGCCTGCCAATCAAGTTCTCAGGAACTATTTTATTTTTGCAAAATGGCAAAAAAAAAAAAAAAAAAAAAAAAAGCTCAGCAGAAATGATATATTTTTAAAAGAAAATAAAGTACAATTTATCATAAATTACTTCTCAATGGGTTGCATTGATGCTGTGGAAGGCAAAGCCACATAACACAAGACCTGTGGAATTGAAAATAGACGCCTGTCTTTGTGACACGAAGAGACTGTGAAGTCTTTAATGGACAGAAGCAAAACAGCTCTTTTTTTACCCTGTTTGTAACTGTGACCCGCCATTATCTCTGGTCACACCGAGCACACATTTCAATTAAGCACTGCATCACTGCACATCACATTAATTAAAAGAGACTATAATAAGTCAGGGTTTTTTCTACCATCATGCTATAAATAACATAAAAAGTCTGAGGATGCTACGGGCAGAGCCAAACTCAGGCACCAAGCTGAACCACAAGGTGGAGCCAAAAATAAGTGCGTGTGTTTTTTTTAGCCATCTCCTTCTGTGTATCTCATTTCATCTTCACGTTCATCCGTCCCTTCTTTATTCCCGTGTAATTAAAAATAAAACAATAACAAAAAAACGAACGAGTACAAGTATATCACTCCAAGTCTGTAAAGAGCATAAATCAGCATCTAACTGGAGTAGAGCAGCCAGCCTATTGATCACACCCTTGGTGAATTTAACACTTGGTCTGAATCAGCCCACTTAAAGTGAATACTTTCTCCTGTCATTCGTCACGACTGAAACGTCTGCGACTTCTGCCTCGTATCCAGCAAATGATGTTTGATTGCTTATTGAGCCGCGCTCTCAAGTCACTGCTGCACAAGGACAGTTTCCATTCAGCCCAGCGTGCAACAATTAGGCTCCAGTTCACCAACGCAACTGGCTCATTAAAACCAGTAACATACAGACTCACAGGGTACAAATCGCCAGCTTAAGTATTTGGTATCAGACAGGTTAAACCCCCCGTTTAAGTAGTGACCAAAGAATAGTCCGTGCCTTAACTTCTGATCTACAGATCCAGCAGCATTAAATGTTTAGTCATTCGTTGCCGCATCTTACAGCTTCTTGCTTCCCCCCCAACTGCCGTTAAACCCGTTAAGAATGGTTTCTGTTGCTGCATATATTGCTCTCTTCACATCTTAATAAGCAGTTTCCCTTACCTGTGCTGCGTCTTGTCTGCGTTTCCAATATTCTCCCTTACTTTTGCATTACGTCCGCTGCCCAGAAATACGTCAATTTGCAAGAAAAAGCGTAATTGAAGAGTAACTCAGTTTCCCTCTGTATAGTTCTCTGGATCTTGCTCCGCGTCTCCCTCCACCACGGAGACTCCCAGGGCAGATAAACGGGCAGATAAAATGCGTTACTGATAAGATCAAGAGCAGTCCAGTTTAAATCTGATCTTTGGATGACCAAATCATTTCCCGCTTTATAGGACAGTGGAAAAACAGCCACATCCCCGTTAGTTGGAAAATCCCTCCTCACTTTATCTCCCGGAGAAAAGCAGTGTCTTTTTCTTCCCCCCACACACACCAGCGAGCAGTTTTACTCTCCCTGCTCAGCCTTTAGAAAACCAGTTGCCTTAAAATCTGATAGGCCCGCTGAACTGCAAGGTTTATCTGTTGGGATTATTCTAACGGCACCGGTGATGCTGCGTATCCCGCATCCCACTTACGGGCTGCGGCTGAGGTAAGAGCGAGCGCGGAGGAAAAAGCCAGGGAACGATCGCGCTTTGTGCGGTGCTCCTCCAAACAAACGTACCTGTGAAACCCTCTCTGTAGAAAACACCTATTTTACATTGTGCTGTATGTCAGACGCACTCGTGTACAGTCGGCTGTATCCACTGCGGTCCGGTGGAAAGATGCAGGGCAGACTGATAGAGGTGCGGGCGAAGTCTCCCCTTCTTCTCATACGCGCTGCCGCGCACACGTTCACAGAGGGGGGATTTTTTTTGTGCTGTCCTCAGACGTGGAAAGGAAGATGCTCCTGACTCTTAATGTATTTATAGCAGTGTGTGTGTGTGTGTGGGGGGGGGGGGGGGGGGACCTAGAATAACACAAACTACAGATGACAAAGAAAAGGTCATCTGACATTACAGGAACATATATAAAAGAGGGGAAAGTCTATATTATTCATGTTCTAGCTTTAATATAATCTTAAAACCGGACAGGATTAATAGGATTAAGAAAAAAGCCTCGGAGTGAAACTGATTATTTCTAGGATTATTTTTCTTACCTGCTCGCTGCTCTCATGGGTCATGCTGGAAGCACATTTTAACTCCTTTAACCCATCAATACGTTTTCCCAACCCTCCTGAGCAGGTGGAAATTGTTTTGAAAAGTTCCCACTGACTTTATACCCAATCCACAAACAACTCTACAGCTTTGACTTGCACTTTTGCATCTGTCAGCGTGTGTAAGTGCTTCTAATGGATGAACAATTTAGTCACACTGCTGCTTTGTCTTGCTCTCTGTCTAGACTGGTGGGTAAGAATGTTTTTCAAACATCTCCAGCACTCATCAAGACCCCACAGAGGCCACCAGTTCACTGTGGCGAGCTGTGTTTAAAAGGATGTCAGTCCTGTAACCCCTCCAGATGAATCACAGGGCCCCGGTGGCAGTAAATGTCTGTTTAAACACCAAACGCTTTAGTGCAAGGTGAAGGTTGATGTAATTGCTCATGGGAGCTGCGGAGAGACAGACGAGAATAATGTCTTGACATTTTAACCCCACCCTCATTGCGTCCACCAGTCATGCTGTCATCAAAGTGGGGAAGCTGCCGAGAACTGCTAAAGACAATTTCCTACAGTCTCACAACTGTGTCATATACAAGCATATAGGAGGGACAGAGAGAGAGAGATGTTCAGGGATTGTTTTTCCCAGGATGGGACCGATGGGATGCCTTTTTAGTTGCATTGCTTTCGGATCTCAACTTCTCAAGGGCTTCATTTCTTAGAAATCACTTGCAGGTGTGTTTAGATGTAGCCCCAGGAAGAAGAGCGACTGAATGAATTTTATGCACAAATACCACAGTAGAGTTACCACATCCTGAAGTGCTTTATCACTGGTGCAATTTGCATACCACACAGTCAGCTATGCGTTGAGTAATTTCTGATCTATTATTGATGAAAAATGAAATCAGCATGCCTAAAGTGGGACTCAATGAAGTGGTACCCGTCATCCACATTCCATTATATGTGGCCAGAATGGAAATCTAATAGGATATTTGCGTTGAGTAATTCAGGCTGGGACTTGATATTAATTTTTCATAAGCCCCATGGGACAAACACAAAGATATGCCGAATATGTATTTGCTACTCTCTAAATGTATTGGCTAAATCACTGTTATTATCTTACGCCTATCAGGAGTTTGTACCTGCTAACACAAAATCCAATCAGGGCAGGCGGATCTGTCACAGCATAGGTAAACCAGTTCTTTAGACGTGTAGAGATGCAGCAGGACCTGCATCCTTTTTTATTACATGCACACTTCTTTTTTGTGTCACAACCCAGCTCATAGCTAGTGACACATAAGGCAAGACGAGACAGGCTAAGATGCCGTTTATGAGAAAAGATTAGGACAAAGAAAAACAAACACGAGGATGAGTAAGAATGTGGTGGTGGTGACAATGGAAAGCAAATTACAAACAAGCAACAAACCAGGAGGTGGAGATTTTAGGAAGGAGTCACAATATTACTGACTGGAACAAATGATGAGTTAAGACCCTCTTCTGAGGGCGTTTATCATAGTTCATCATAGCTCACGTAAAAATAACTGCAGTAAAAGTGATAATAAATGTCTTTTTTTTTATTATTTTCTGACATTGTCTGCTAATGTGTTTTCCCAACTTGTCTACTGGAGACACTCGAGGCTACAACAACAACAAGTTTAAATTTCCAGCATTGTTTTTATCATTATGTTACAGTGCGCTCACACAGAGGCGTGTCGTGAAAAATGAGACTTGTCTCACTGAAATTGGACAATAAGTTCATTTCAGGACACAAGTGGTGCAGATTCACACATTTTATCTGAACATAGTAAGGGAAATGGCAAATTCTTCTAATAATGCAGGGTCATTCATAAGACCAAAAAAATGTTGGGAATGTAGGCTAGATGCCAGAGATTATTAGCTAATTTTAGCTTTCGGAGCCATAAATCTGCTGCCGTATCACTAGCTGTCAGCCCAGGAGCTGATGTACTTCATTATTTTTCTGTTCTGGTTGAATTGGGCGTCATTGTTTGTTTACAGTACTGCAGAGCTCCAGAGAGCAAGGCAGAAGAATGTCGCCTGTCAATGGCCAGAGGCAGCTTATATTCAATTAGAATATTATTATAAAATGATGTAAATCAGCCTTTTATTGGGCTGTAAATTCTGTTCCACTGTTACATTTACCTTTTGGTGACAGCACAAAGACAGAGGAAGGAAGACAGAGTAGGTATAGGGTGAGAAGGAGAGAAAGGAACTTAAAACAGGCAAGCATAGACATGCAGTCAAAGTTAACAAAAGTTACAAAGCCAGTCATTGATGTTGATTTTACTTTCTAAGTAGAAGATACTAATGGACATGAATGGTGCCGTTTAGGGTGTAATTCACATCACCTAAACAGGATGGTTTCAAATCTGTTCTCCACTTCTTGAGTTGTGTAGCTGACATCCTGTTCTCATTCTGCACAATAAAGGGAGAGTTTGTAAGAATTGGAAAACTTTAAGGTAAAGTGAAATCAGCTCTAGTACCAATTCGTTTTTCCAGGTGTTCGGAGTGGCACTGTGATTTTTCATGATGTGCTGCATGTTTCTCCTCTAATCTACTCTGCTACAAATTGTTCTTCAACTTACTTTTGAAAATTATAGTCAACACAACTGAGCCTTTGCCTCAAGTTTAATAACTAAAATGTCTATCCTAAAGGCACGTGTTATACACTGCAATAGGTCATCCAACTAATTAGTTTGCTTTTGGTGGTAACATTGTAACACGTACCCAGTTGAATTGAAGCTTGCAAAGGGGAAAGGGATTGTATATGTTTGCAAGCAGCATACTCCATTAATATCATGAATATTAACTGCAAGACACTGTATGACATTATGATTGGGAGCTGAGCCCCTATAAAGGTCTGATCATAGAAACGCCCCTGACTGGAACCCATACTGACCTAATGACCATCCATTCCTTCAGAGTCCTGCAGGAGGAAACCCTACAGTGACAAGAGGAAAGCAAGTGGCCATAATGCTCATCAGCCTGGCATCTACTGTACAATTCCTACAGGACAAACTCAACCAGCAACAGTTTGGCTGGGGATTTATGCTAGCAGTAGCTAGTACAGCCCTGAGCCACTAGCCTCGAGCTGAGATGGAGGTGATGAGTGAGCTGCAGAGGTCTGGTCTTGCTCATTGCTCCAGACATTGTTGGTTTTCAAATGTGTAGTCCTCAGACTCAATTGACTCAACTGACATCTCCTGAGGGAATTATTAGATTTCATGGAGCTGCCTCCACAAGCATTGAAGACTTAATATTGCTTTTCCACATAGCTCATGCAATACCGCTTCCAAAGGCCCATTGATGGTGGGTAAAACTGGCAGAGTGCCTCTTTAAATTCCCACAAAATTTTGTATGGGGTGACTTGTTCTAGCATTAACACAATGTTTGGGCTTTCTCCTTGATTAAGAGGAAAAATCCTGTCCTGGAGACCAATGTTAATGTTAATGAAATAATCGTTATTACACTTCTAGTACTTCCATAAATTACTAAAGTCAGGATGGTTGCTCTCTGCAGTGAGCAAACACACACATAAGCAATGTTTCAGTTACAATATTAAAACAGATCTCACAAGCAAAGATCACAGGTCTGCAATGAGATAAAATATGTTTGACTGCACCTCTCACCTAATTACTCTGCAAACTCCTTAAGTTTGTCTTAATTATATTGATTAAAATATTAGTATTTCTTTGAGTTTGACTAAAATGTGCACTAAAATACAGAGCAGTTATTTCATACACAATAGTAAAATAATATTACTGCAAAAAGGGAAAGAAATAAACTAATGAAAACATTTTTAAACAAGTTTAAGTGGCAGTTTTACTCATATGGTCGGATCATTTTAATAATAATATCCTACGTACCACTGGTTTCCAACACACAGCAGTCTGCTTTGATTCTATGATTTTTTAATAACAGTAATAACAGTGAACACATTTCAAAGTTGTAGGTGTAGAAAGAGCACTACTGTGTTTTTAAAAACAAACTTCAACATTCCCATGCTGTCAAAATCTATTTTAATAATTCCTTGATCACTTTAAAAATATCTGTAGGTCTCCTTTTTGCTACATCTCAGACCTTTACGCCTCATTCGAAGTAGTCTGTAATCTTTGGGGCTGAATTTCCTCAGGCTAAACTGAAAACAAAAAGAGAACAAGGATGCCTTTAATCTTCCAATATTGCTTTTCCCCTACTTTGCTGTATTTGTCTTTCATGCTTTCGTAGAAAAAAAAGAGTATGTTTGGATAAAATGCTCTGTGAATCACATTTGCTGGTAAGACTTAAAATCCAGCTGTGCCCATAAAGCAGCGGCTCACGCAGAGTTTGATTTAAATAGCACACTGAAGTCAGAGCATGAGTTAAACGGCACAATATAAATGTGTGTCAATATCAATTTCCCTTTGCAGCTAAAAAAAACAGAATCAAAATGTAAATATATATTTTTAATGGAAGAAGATATTTTTGTTTCATATTTTCAGTTAGGACATTTGGTTTGTCACTAATCTCACCTATGAACATACTGGTGCAGTCACACACTTCGTTTTAGAGGCCATGAGAAGGAGCAGTTCAGCATTACTGACACAGCCAAACGCTGAAGACATATGAAAATGCACTGCCAATTTTTCCACAGGTCACTGCAGTGCTAGATAGCAATTCAGTGTCCAAATAACCACTGAACAAGACCGATTTTCTGCGCAGAGCTGTAGCTTAAGAGTGCTTAAAACTTGAACCACCATATCTGATGTCCCATTTCAACAACAGCCGCAGAGGTGTGCGTCTCCTGAAGTGAGATAGAATGTTAATGGAGCATGCGGCGGGGAGGGGGGGGATCCTTTAACTGTGGCTGAAAATCTGACTTGTGGAACTGGCACATTGACAGCTGCATAGCATTTGCCGAGACGTGGGGAAGTAAGCTCTAGTGACTACGTTGCACCGGCGCTGAGGAACATAGTCACTGAAGCAAGATGGAAAATCAGCCCTGTAAAAATAGACGTGTTCATAAATATAATGCATTCAAGCAATCTGAGAGTCTCATCCATCTGCCATTAGTGCGAGTGAACTCTGTGCGCCTTTATTTATGTTTGTGCAGCCACGTGTGATTCCAAACAAGCCATATTTGCTTGAGAGCCATTTTGTAATTAGGCAGTACACTGGCGCTGCAATAAGCGTTATTGACAGTCTTAAATCCCCAATGAGCTGCAGGAAAGTGTGGGTGGGATGGATGTGAATAAGGCTGCTGATGCTGATATGGCAGGACAAGGGTACAGTCACCTCGCTATGATGCGAACAAGGGTGCGTGGTGCGAAGCACAAAGAATGATACATTTATGCTGAAGTCAGGCTGTGGGTGCATCCCCACTGGTGTATCGATTGAAGGAAGCTGGCGAGGTGCGCTAACAGCGAATAAAATTTACTGACAAATCAGAACACGGATTGTCAGCAATTTTTCTCATTAGCATTCAAAGCGTCGTTCTATTGACAACTGCTTTGGCATTGACTACCTTATACACTTGTCAGCCCGAGAGGTTCCTTTTCTGTGAGGACTGGAGTGAACTCTGCACTTAACTTTGCTAACTAGAATCAAATACCGCTCATCATGCTGAGTAAATTTGGTCTGCGCTTATTCTGCGGGCCGATTGAATTCTTTTCAAACAGCTTCTCGCTATGAGCAACGGGCGCATTCGTGAACTGACAAAAACGAAGCACTTTTGGTTGGTTAGCTTAACAGATTTTCTGAAAATGCCATTGAAGAAGTCACACTTTTTGATTATTTTAAAGGATTTAGACATATTTGAGTTTTTTGCTGGTAAAGCCCATCTCCCACCCTCTGAGAATGTTAAATATGATCATTATACATTTAGTGATGTATTTTGAATGTTACTGAGAAATACTTCCCTTCTAAAACCATAATTCTAGAGCATTTGAATACACTGTATATGCTCATAGCACACTTTATTAGTTACAGCTTGCTTGAACCGAGTTGGACCCGCTTTGGACTTCAGAACTGCCTTAATTCTTCATGGCATAGATTCAACAAGGAGCTGGAAACATTTCAAAACTGAGGCCTGGTGAAGGCCATTTGAGTACAACGAGTTCATTGTGGTGTTTGAGAAAGCAGTTCGAGATGATTGGACCTCTGTGAGATGGCAGCCATCGGACGATGTGTGCATAAAGGGATGGGCATGGTCAGCATGTAGGCCCTGTTCTTTAAACGATGCTCAGTCAGTACTAAGGGTTATGCACCACACCATTACACCACCAGCCTGAACTGTTTACACGAGGAAGGATGGATCCATCCTTTCACGTTGTTTATGCCAAATTCAGACTAGACAATGTTTTCTATTATTCTATTGTAGCCTCAGTTTTCTGTGTTAGCGGCACCTAATGTGCTCTTCTGCAGCTGTAGTGCATCTTCTTCAAGTTTCAATGTGTTGTGTGTTCAGAGATGCTCTTCTGCACACCTCAGTTCTAACTAGCTTTTCTTGTTTTGTTTGTTTGAGTTACTCCTGCCTTCCCATCAGCACCAAGCAGTCTGGTCATACTAGTCTGACCTCTAGCGTCAACTAGACATTTTGACCCCTCACTGGCTAATTTCTCATTTTTAATTTTCAAACCTTTCTCTTTGAACTCCAGAGCTGATCCCAGTAGATCCCAGTAGATCAGCAGTCAGCCGGTCATGCAACAAGGTCACGTTCAAAGTCACTTAAATCACTTTTCTTGCTCAGCATGATGTTCATTTTAAACTTCAGCTAGTCATCTTGAATATGTCGACTTGTCTAAATGCATTTAGTCGCTGATTAGATATTTGTGTTAACGAGCAGTTGAACAGGCGTACCTAACAAAGCGGCCTTTGAGTGATGTCCCACACTACTTGTGGAAAAAGCAAGGAAGAAGTCTCTTTTGATGCTATACAAAGTTTTCATCCTTCATCACTTCACACTCCTCCAGCTGTCCTTGAGCTGTGATGTTTTCCTTTTGCTCAGAGTCAATATGTCTTTTATTGAGGCATATTTGTTCCAGTAGAATCTTTGCAAATAAATAAATAATCAGAATCCTGTTGCACAGATGGTTATTCTGTATTTCATACTCCTCGGGGATGATCAGCTTTCAATCACAGTCCACCTGTCGGAGCCCTCTGGGAATAGGAAAATGTATCTGGTGCCTCAGAGATAAGCACACATCCATAAATACAAACAGGTGACAAATTAAAGAAAAGATCACCATCGTATATTAGTTAGTAAGTTGATGAACCAGTGCAGGACACTAGAGCAGCTGCAGTCCACAATTTAATCGATTCTTTAAGGTGTTTTGATGATGCTTGTGGATAGTACGGACACACTGGTCCAAACTCTCCCACTGGTGTTGCTTTGAAATGTGGAGACTGCAAAGGCTACAGCATATTTTCATACACTTCACATTCAGTGACCCTTTGTGAATGGTAACTTTGCGTTAGATTGTATTGATTTGCAGTCACTTCTCCTACCACCATCGGGAGATTGCTTTTACTTTAAGGGTTATGATTTTTCCTTAAATTTGTCACCTGTCTTTATTTGTACGTACTCTAAATGTAAAGTCTTCAGTACGCACTGGTGCACGACAAACACACACATATAGCCAGTGAACCCTCCGCCTCGGCAGCTGCTTGCAATAGACATTTACAACTTTCAGCCGCTAGTGGTTCAACACCTCTGTTTCCCCCCGTGTGCCAGTACAGTTTTAGACATGGCATGGCCAGCTGGTAAATATTCATCAGCTATGAATCAGACCACTGCTGCACCGGTGCAGCACTGCTGTGTTGATGTGTCAGTGTGAGTGGGTTGGTGTCCGTGTGTGCACACGAATGCTCTTCACACCGCATCACCTTCCATCCCCAAAGACCGCCTGTATTGTGCATTGTGTGACCAAGTGGGGCTGTTCATTTCACATCAGCTATCAGGATAGATCCTACTCCTCTCTCGGAGTGACAGCAGGGTAATGGCTCTGGCTTTCTTCCAGTGGCCAGTGAGAGATGAGAAGACGCAACATGAGGGATGGCAGAAAAAAAAAGGAGAGAGTGTGTAATAAGGGATAAAGCAGCGAAGAACAGTTAAGTGACGTGAACGTGGAGCAGCCGCCCATTTTAGTGCCAAAGCCAGAGGAGTCCAAGCTCTGACTCTACATGAGAGTTTTGAAAGTAATCATACAGTAATACTGATGTCGCCTGGGTCTGAATTACACATGCTACAGCGGATATGTCTCCTTATAGAGTTAGCTCCTGTGGAGTGTGAGGAGGGACGCCCAGGGTTACGTGCTCTGCTTGGACAATTTCGTCGCTTGTAGCAAACCATTACTTGAAGCGCACAGAAGAGCTGTACTGCACTCAGCTAACGAGAACGGGCAGTTAAGTGTTTCGCTTAACTGGCAGGAGAAATGAGCAATGAGGACAGGTGGGGGGATTTAAGTGACTCTAATAGTTTGAGGAAGAGCTCCAATCACTGTTCGGGGGCACCTGGTGAGTACACAAGCACAAAATGCTCACAGCTGTCCTTGTGTATAAGTCAGATCAAATACAGATCTCTGTTATAAGTGCTGCTCAGCTTTTGCTGCCCCTTTCAAGAGTAATCAGATTACCTCAATGAGCCCAAACATTATGATCACACCTGCCTGATATCCTGCTGCTGGTTATTTGCGTGCAGCCCAGCAGCTCAAGGCACGCGGTTTATCTGGCCCTGTTGACTTGGCCTCTGTTCTTTGCTTGGGTTTAGCACACTTACTGTGAGAACTGACGGTTCACCTACTGTCTAGTAGTTTTATCTTTGGCATACATCACAGAGATGACAGACGTGATTCACTCCATCTTTGTGCGTGGTCAAAAACTCACAGCTCATCTGTGTATGACTCAAGTAGGTGCATCTTTGACCCCAGAAAAAAAGAAAGTCAGTTTGAATTTAGTAAGATTCACCTACAGGTTAACATGCAGATGCATCAGTACTGACTCTATCATCCATATTTTCCCCTCCCTGTGGAGAGAGGATATTTCTTTGTAGTCAGAAAACAATGCAATAGGCAGTTGCACTCTCTGACCGTCAAGTCAAGTCCTCCATAAACAGAGACACTGAAAAGAATCATTCCATATCAGATAAATGCGCTGTCTCTGCTTATTTAAGGGAAGAGTGACGTGAAGCGTATCGTTTCAAATACCTGGATCCAGCCATTTTCTTCCACTTATCCAATTCGGGGTCGAGGGGGTGCTGGAGTCTATCCCAGCTGCCAGAGAGCGAGAGGCGGGCTCCAGCCTGGACAGGTCTCCAGTCTGTCACAGGGCTAACACAGAGAACGCCTATGGAAAATTTAGAACCCCCAGTTAACCTAACCCCACTAACTCCACGTCTTTGAACTGTGGGAGGAAGCCAGTGTACTGAGGCAGAACACACACAGACATGTGGGAGAACATGCAAACTCCACACAGGATTTGAAACCAGGACTTTAATGCTGTGAGGCAACCAGTGCTAACCACATGCCACTCCACTGTACTGCACATTTCAAATACCTTATAATTTAAAATACATTCAATGTCAGAGTTCTTTTTAGAGGTGAAAGCACCTTTTATTCAATTTTCAAGGTGAAAATGTTAATGCCGAAGCTTCTCTGTGGGCCGCAATGTAATAATCCATTCCTCACTTCTTCCCCTCTGTCAAATAGTGCCCTTGTGAACTAGTTTGGCCAGATTAGCAGGGCTCTTGACTGGAGTCATTCTCTTGCCGAACCCCTGGGTGAACTTCTGCTCCAGTAGGTCCTGAGAGACAGCTCACCTCCGGGCCTTTACCGAGGATTATTAGCGTCCACTGAATTCGTGCCCTTTTCAGAAGCCAGCAGGATGCTGTCAGATGAGTTAACGCTGACGGCAGGAGACCCTCTTGGATGTTCCAAATGACTGGTTTAGGGGGCCTCGAGACCGTGGAGAGAATCACAACAAACGACCAAACAAAAGAGTCATTTTCAATTCCAGTCAGGTTTTGTCTGCGCTCACGTAGATTTTTTACTTATTTATCTTTTTCCTTGAAGTAGATTCATTCCTTCCTGATGGTGGCATTAGTATGGGAGCATTATTGATTAGCATTCTGTGGGAGCATGTCTGCTAGATTAAATCACCTGACCCCAGCTTGGACTCACAGCATCCACGCCAGTTGTGCATTGCCGCTGCTTATCTACAGCAAAGATGCAGCTGGAGTTGTGAAAACTTAGTGAGGTTACGTCAGGCCTCCGAGTCACACTGAAACTGAAAGGAAGCAAGGGCCCAGATTTGTCTTAAAAGTGCACTTTGACGATGAAGCTTGTGTAACTTTTAAATGTTTTAAAAGCCCCAAACATTAAGAAATCAGTATTCACAGCATCCCAACATACTCTCCTGCAATAGCATCACAGTGAGAGATAATAGGAAATAAGCAGGATTAGACTGGGGTCAGATGAAGTGCCCCAGGTCCACATTTTTAAACTCTCTCTATCTCAGTTTCTCAGTTAATTTCACCTTAGAAATTAGCTTCTGGCTTCTTGAAAAGCTTCACCGCTACCTGGAAAATATGCTCGCTTACATTTTACATGACCTTTTTTAATCCACTGTTTACAAATACTGCCGATGTAAAACAAACCTGTTCTGCTTCAAAGCTCATGCAAAATTCATGCTCATGCCTAAAACATAAAGAGAGCCAGTGGTGGGGTAGATGCAACTCGTAAGAGGACAGCATGTTGTAATTATGGATGTGGGCTTTAAAGAGCGCTGCCAGTGCGCCTGCTTGTACTGTACATGCTCACCAGGAACGATCGCACAAAGGAAGCAATGTAGGCTTCATGCAAGAAGGAAAGACTCGTGATTCCTAGATGACTCACGCTCAATGATTCATGATGACTAGAATTGTACTCTGCAAAATTAAAAGAAAAAAAAAAGGGGGCTGCACCACACTCTGCTTTGAGTACAGGCAGACAGATTTTTTTTTAAAATAAAATGTGAGCACACCAGCAGCTTAAAGGTGCTATAAATATACAGATCCGCTAAGACAGATCCATTGATTTACATAGTTTATTTGAGATAAATAATGTGACATTTTTCAAGCAATAAGATGATCTGCTGTCAAATACCCGTTTACCATCCAGATCTGGATTTGGCACCAATCATCATCCATCCATGTCTTGGGAAGAAATACCACATTCTCCCTTTAATTCTAGTTTTCTGGGCTCTGTTTTGAATTACTCTCCTCCCTGTGTGTCTTGATTATAGAAGCAACGAATTAAGGATAATGAATAACTAATCATTTTCTCCTTTTAGCCAAATCAAGCATCCATGTGAGCATGGCAGCCTCCATTCATTGCTGTCACATAGTGTAAGAGAGGGTTCGCCTCACGCCCAGAGGACTCAGAGCAGCTGACTCCAGCCATATGTCCGTTAGCCCCACTTAAACTTTTTCCACATCTCACTTTTGTTTCCATGTCTGAGAAAAAGCCTGCCGCCTGACTGAGCCGGCCAGCCAGATGGGGCAGCTGTGCACCTCGTCAGCTCTGGTTATCAAAATCAGCAGAAGCGTGGCTGCCGACAGCGCCATCGATTTCTGCCGCGGCCCTGAGGTTCTTTAAGCCCGGGTGTGGTCCCAGGTCACAGCTCAACAGCGCAGCGCCCATGTGCTCCACTCTCTCCGGTTTCTCTTTCACAGCAGACTGAACCAGGGAGCCCAGTGCCAGCTGGCCCTGCCTGGAGCTTTTTACCCAGATACTCCATCAAACCGCGGTGTCGTAATTAGACAGGGTTAACACTGAGCCAAGCCACGCCGAGCCACAGGTGCCTATTCATTACTGGACAAGTTGATTAAAAAGCATCCCGCAGCAGCAGCAGTCGCTGAATGGGTTCAGGCATCCTCTTCGTTGTTTGGTATGCATGGATCTTTGCTCTCTCAGGTTTTTTTTAAAGCATATTGCTTTCATTTAAAGGAGTCAGTTCATTCATCTCTTTGCATTGGCTTAACTCACCCTCTCCACGGCTTGCCTGGCTCATTGTTGTGCTTGGGACACAGATTACTCCAGAGAGGCTATGGATTAACCGGACTGCGGATGGCACATTGATCTTCAGCCCCAATCCATCCGATATTGGCTTCTGCTCGATGAAAGGAGAGAAGAGAAGCATGAAAATCAATCTTATAAGGTCACGGGCATCGTTTGTGGAAACAGCTTATTATTGAGGTGACTTCTGTTGGATGAAAAAGGAAAAAGAAAGAATTGTCTTTGATTGACTTAAATAATTTCCAAAAACATCTTGTTCGGATTTGAATAAATGGGGAGGGCATCCAAAAATGCAAATATTAAAAAAAAAAAAAAAGTTGTTAAAACCCGGTGGATTCCACTAAATTCCACTATAACTTTTTCTAAGCTGTTCACATTCTTTTCTTCTTTATTTATTTATTTCCTCCACGGTTTGAAATATAATAGCCTTTGATGAGCACCACAAAACTAGTCAGTGATATATTGCACAGAAAAGGAAAAAGAAAGAAAAAAATAACCCCACTGTGCCTCTGCTAGAAGAGCTACACAGAAGTAATGGAGGACTATGACTAATTATTTTGTTGACTGATCTTAAGTTTGACCTCACACAATCTTCACACTGGTGACTGACTTTATATTGATAGGAACAGCGGCTGACGCTGAGGCTCGTGTGCGTCATGCTGCCAATGAATACTGATGAAGGGATTAAACGAGGAGCAGCATTATGTTTTTACGTTTGAAACTTTTATTGGGTGGTGCTGCTGAATGCCACCAGCTGCAGCAACGAGTTAAGCACCAACTAACCAGCCCAATTCCATACAATGATAAAAGATGAGCACAGGCTGCTGACAGACTACCTGAGGTGTCAGACCGTTCTCACTCCCGAGGCGTAACATCCTGACGTTTTGTCACGTCCCGCGGCGTTCCTGGGGAATGCAAAAGGTGACCTTTTGATGACCATCCTACCCAATGTTTCTGCGCAGACGCGGCGCATGCGCACAACACCAACGCCAAATTGACTTCTTTTTCTCTCACCCATCCGGAATACTTCTTAGGGTTATGGTCATGGTTAGGGTTATGGTTAGGGGTAGAGTTAGGTTTAGTCGCAAGTCACCGTCAAATTATAATACGGGTAGGACGTTTTGTCAGAGTAGGATGGTTTCTCAGAACACCAAGTTATGGATGAAATCCAGTGGATTAACGCTCCCGCGGTAATAGACGTTCCAGCCCTGTATTCCAGCCCTAAACCTAACCTTATCCCTAAGCCTAACCATAACCTTATTCCTAACATTAACCAGCACTTTAATGACATTAAATAGTGTTTTCCCAAGCGATTTTAATAAAAAGAGCAGACGTGTAGATTGAGCCCAAACGGTTCTCATATTTCCCCATGTTTCCAATGTCGTCATTTAGGAACGTGTAGGGTGGCTGAAAACGTAATATGTTGACGATTTGTCACCTAAAATGTTACGCTTTGGGAGTGAGGACGTGTTGAAGGTGTAAATACTGATGCGAGTGTGTCCCCACTGGAAACATTACCGAGATACATGAGAAAATCTTTGGGAAGGATATTGATTATCTTCTCACACTACCGCCTATCAAGGTTGCGTTGGGATGTATTAGATGTATCAGCTACCTCTTGGAGTTTACTGTGGCAGCTGAAAACTGGACCAAAAAATACAAATCTGACTCATTTTAACAAGCGCCAAACTCTGATAGTTACACAACTGAGTCATCTTCAAAATGCAAGTCTTGCAGGCGTTCCTGATTTACAGTCGGTAGCGTTTGCCAAAAGTGCCTCAAGGAAGGACAATATGCACGATGCTCTGAGTACCGGCTATAATAGGAAGATCACCATGATCATTCAGCGGTCATGCTGACACCATCCTCCCTATTCTGGTATTCTAAACAGTACCCGGAAGTAGACTGCTTGGTCGAGTTAACCTCCTGAACTATCTACAACACATGGTGAAAACCTGAAATTAAGACAGAGAAGGCTAGACGTGAATCATGATCATTACTGATCACTGATGACAGATTTAGATATATTTTCATAAACCATTCATTTGCCACATCAATAAACAGCATGGCAGGGCAAAATATTGCATTTTACACACAGTACTGGTACAGTATCTAGAAAATGTGGGAAAATACTGGCATCATATACAGTACTTAGCTACTTCTGAAGAAATTAAAATGGGACCCTAAAAAAATTACTATGTACAATAATGGATTTCAATACATTTTACATCCGATGAAAACGTTTGTTGTAAGATTCAGATAATTATTTTTTAAAAGCTAGACATTTTAAATGAGAATAAGAAAGAAAAGTATTTCTTTGTGCCCCCCTTTCCCTGTTAATGCCCTACCTGGCCCCCTGGCAAAACTTTGCTAGACCCGCCCCTGCACAGTTACCAGCTGTCAGCTACATAGAAGAAGATCCTGGTGTTATTTGTCTCTCAGAAACAGTTCATAACTTCCCTTCAACTAATTCATGTCACCTAAAAGGTAAACCTGTTTCTCCATCACCTGTTCAGCTCTGATGATTCAGTAAGGACATCTCCTGGTTTCATCTTCATGTTTCCCTCTCACCAGATAACCAACTAACCTTATAAATAAAATAAGACAAAACAAGTTCAACATCATTAACACCATAGCACCCGCCCAGCTGTATAGAAACTCCGTCATGCTAGCTAGTAGCAGTACGAGTTATTGTAACTGACTGTAAAAGGTCAGCATAACGAAAATAAACTCCACCTAAACTTGGTCTCTGCTCCTCCTGCCTTTCCGTCATCCACCTGCCAGCCTGTTGCACCTGCTGGCCTCCACCACTTGCTAATGTTGCTGAATCTGTGGAAGCTCCGCCATAGCCATCACCAAACAATTGAGTTATTTTTACACATCTCCCAGCATCTGGCCAATCCACCACCTTTCAGTGTTTATACCGTTACGGAAAAAAACGAAAAAACAAAACATCGGCCCATAAAAATGAAAAAGTCCAGTCCAGCTATGTATGATAGGCACATGAGCATCTAACTTCCCTTTTATTTGATACTATTACTGATATCATTACTCCTGCTCCACCTGCTGCCATTATTTCTTCTGCTGAAGACTGTGAAACATTTCTTGCTTTCTTTTTAGAAAAAATTAGCAATATAAGGAAAAAATTGTCCCCATCAGCATCTGCACTGTCAGTTCCTACGCCAGTTCGGCCTGTTGTTTTAGAAAGATTTTTACCTGTTTAACTAGCCGAACTGGGTAAAATAGTTAGTGCAACAAAAGTATCCTCTTGTTCACTCGACATTTTACCCGCATCGTTATTTAAAAATGTCTTTTACTCTATTGGTCCCTGTATGCTCACTATAATTAACACCTCTTTGGGATGTGGCAAAGTTCCTGCCTATTTTAAAACTGCTGTTATATACCCTCTGTTAAAAAAGCCTATGCTGGACCCATCTCTCACTAGCAACTACAGACCGATCTCAAAAATACAGTTAATTGCTAAGATTTTAGAGAAGATTGTGGCTAAGCAGCTTACAGCAGTTTTAGAAAAATATAACATCTTTGATAAATTTCAGTCTGGCTTTCGTAAAGCTCATTCTACTGAAACAGCCCTTCTTAGAGTTTCTAATGACATTCTGATGCAAAACGATGCGGGTAAGTGTTCTGTTCTTTTAATGTTGGATCTCACGTCGGCCTTTGACACCGTTGACCATTATATTTTGCTTGATAGGCTGAAATACTGGGTCGGTGTATCTGGGTCTGCCTTAGAGTGGTTCTCCTCGTATCTCTGTGAACGATACTCTTCTGTGGCAGTTTCTAAGTACAGGTCATCTTCTACGTCCCTGTCCTTTGGTGTGCCACAAGGCTCTGTGCTGGGGCCATTATTGTTTTTAATTTATTTACTTCCTCTCCAGCATATTTTGAGCCCTTTTGAGGATATTTGTTACCACTGCTACGCAGACGACATCCAACTATATATATCTTTTAAACCTGAAGATGCTTCTAAACTGCGGATTTTAAATGTGTGTTTGGAAACCATCAAAGGTTGGATGGCCGACAATTTCCTCCAACTAAATGAAAATAAAACTGAAGTCCTGTTATGTGCTCCAGACAGACATGTACCCAGCATAATGAATGCTCTTGGTCCCCTTTCAACGTTTGTGAAACCATCTATCAGGAACCTAGGGATAACCTTCGATCCTGCTCTTACATTGGATACTCACGTCAAATCTCTGGTTCGGTCTTGCTTTTATCATTTAAGAAATATTTCTAAATTGAGCCCCATAATAGCTCATACTGAACTGGAGATTGTTATTCATGCTTTTATTTCATCACGACTGGACTATTGCAATTCACTGTTTACATGTCTAAACAAGAGTTCCCTGGAGCGTCTGCAGACTGTCCAAAATGCTGCAGCAAGGCTTCTGACGAAAACATCGAAATACTCACATATAACACCGCTGCTTATACAGTTACACTGGCTCCCTGTCGAATTCAGAGTCCACTTTAAGATTCTGGTTCTCACATTTAAGGCTCTTCAAGAACAAGCACCATCATACATCATTGAACTCTTACAGCCTTATGCCCCTAGTAGGTCTCTGAGGTCTTGTGGTCAGGGCCTACTTGTTATTGAGTATACGAGACTGAAAACTAGGGGTGATCGAGCTTTTGCTACTGTGGCCGCCAGACTGTGGAATTCTCTTCCTCAGAACTTAAGATCTGCTGATTCACTGATTACTTTTAAAAAACAGCTAAAAACACATCTTTTTAAAATTGCATTTTGTTAACTTTTGACTGTACTTTGTCTTTTTAATCTGTGTCTATACCTTGTAAAGCACTTTGTGATCTCTTATCTAGAAATGTGCTATATAAATAAAATTTTACTTACTTACTTTAACATCGTGCAGATAGCCTTGTGAGTGTGTTTTATTTACCTGCGGAAGAGATGAATTATGGGAAAGTGGCAACGTTTCGGAGGCGTTGTGTGTTATTGAACCCTGGTATACCTGTGAATGATGCACTGCTGCAGACACCTCTTCATGGTAACTATTGCCAATAGCAGTGAACCTCTCATTCTGGAAGTGTTCAGAAATGGTTTGAAGGAATTCAAGGTGTTGACTTGGCCTTGAACTTACCCGATCCCATCAGTCATCTGTGGGATGTGCTGGAACGTCCATCCCTCCATTTTCTTCTGCATACCCATGCCCGCGTTGAGGGGGCTGCTGCCTAAGCAGAAAGGTCCTACCTTTCCCCAGCCACCTCCTCCAGTTTATCCAGAGGAACACAGAGATGATCTCTCCAGCGTGTCCTGCACCTCAACTCCACCTCACCATGCTGGAACAGCAAGTCAGTTTCTTTAAAGCCTCTCAGCTTTCAGGACATTACTGGGATGTCTTAAGAGGTCTTAAAGAGACTCCTCAGCAGGTCAGAGCTGTTTCTTTGAGGTGGAACTACACAAAATTGGGCAGTTGGTTTTAAACATTATTTAGTTAGCTAACTGTGGCTCAGGAGGTGCAGCAGGTCATGTCCTAATTGGAGGGTTGGTGGTTCAGTCACCGGCTGCCTCAGTGTGCATAACAAAGCATCCTTTGGCACACTGAGCCCTGAGTTGCTCCTGATGTGTAAGAATTAGATAGAAAGCACTTTGTCGCAGAAAAATGCCTGGGTGAATGAGAGATGTTGCATAAAATGCCTTCAGTGCTCGTGTAGAGTAGAAAAGTCAATGCATAGACGTTCACACAGAACCTTGATTTTAGGAGCTGTTCAGAATGCGATGCTTGCAGTGCTGTGTTTCTTATTTTTGTGGAAGTGTGGATAAAAAAGCCCAGATTCTAAAGAAATAACCCCTCCTGTTTGTTCCTGTCACAGCCGAGTTATTTAGTCAACCATCCTTATCTTAGAATTAAGCCCCGTGGCAACAACCATAATGATGCGCTCCACTATAATCATGAGCTCGAGCTCTTTGTGTTACACAGCATCAGGTAAACACATCAATCCTCAACTTGATTTTCAACATTGGGCATGTATGCAAAATTTATGCAAATCAGCATCCGAAACCATGTGGGTAAGTGTGCTCTGTTATGTTTTTATACTATATTTAAAAGATGACACAACTCAAAATGCCTAGTGGGTGAAAAAAAAAGAGAACAACGACAGTGCAGGACCTCTGCTTTTGGATGGGACATATTTTGGATTCATTTCCCCCGCCCGTCTCCTCGTGACACTGTTGCGTAGCTGAAGGTGCTGAGGAGAAAGGGGTCGTCTTATCAGAGCTTGACCTGAATTGCCCTCTTGGAAGGCTCCGCTGTGACTGACACCTCTCTCCTCTTTGTCTTCGCCACTCCAATTAGCTCGATGACAGGTGCATGTGGAGAAACAAGACAATCAATTACCATCCCCTCTCGTCTGCCTCTGTCCTCTCCTCATCTTCCCTGTGTCTTTATCACACTCTGCCCTCACCACTTCCTTTCTATTACTCTTAATTTATTGGCTTTTCTCCCTCTTTTTCTTTCACCATTTATACCTCATGTGGATTCACATTGTCTCCTCATAAGATATCCTCTCCTCTCTCTCATTGCAGCAAGCCAACAGTTGGGCTGACAGAGAGAAAGAAAGAGGGAGCATGTCATTCGGGCTGCGATTCTTCATCCTGCTTTCCACTCAGACACACTTTGCAAAAATCACTGCCAGACACAAGACAGGTAGCAGTAAACCAGAACAAAGTCACAATAAATGCTACACAGTCCTCTGTGGGATTCTCTTGACTGTGGCTTTGTCTCATTATGGAGGCCGGCAAGATGCATTTCTTGGGTCATTTATTTGTTAGACTCTGGAGTCAAATGTATGTGGAAAATCAATGGGCACCCTAGGTTATTTAAAACACTGATGTCACTGCAGGTTTTAGGGTGGGTCTTCTCCACATGAAGTTTAATGGTGGAAGTTTGCCACCTGCTGGTAATGAACACCTTTTCTGGCGTCTTTGATCAAAACCTCTCTCGTGGTTTCCTTTACGACGGCTCACGCACTCTGACATTTAGTGCTGCCGAATGTCTAGAAAAATATATTCTGTTTAAGGTCAAACGTATAGTTGACTATGAAGGTAACATTAAAGTGGTCCACACTGCCTGCGCCGTCCACATTTTCAACCCAGTTTTCAATTGTGAAGTTGCTTCGGGGGGGAAAGAGATCTGTAATATTTCATGTGTCATCCAGTTTTCAGTTACTCGCATATAGGATGTCATCTGTTGAGTGGTTGGAAAGTTCAAGCCTTGAATTCATTCACAGTGCAGTGAATTCCTGCAAGTGTCCGACTGTCACTTACACACTTACACAGATTAAAGTGCAGTTTAGCTATTTTAATATTAAATTGATTTACCTGAACTGTGTCTGAAAGCAAGCGACTCCAGAGACTACAACTATAGCTCATAATTAACTCCCCAAAATGTGTTGGAGCTAAAAGAAAACAATTCTGAAACTAAGTTTAAATTAGCTTTAATAACAAAATACATTTAGATTTTTTTCTCTATCAAAAAGACTTTTAATACTGAATACTTGTACTACCACTAAGTCCTACTGCTGCTTTGCATATACTGGATATCTACATAGAGGTAACTTTCACTGTTTCTCTCCCTATATCCTGCTTGAAAGTGGTAAAAAGTTGCTTACTGTAGGTCTTAAGGTGTAACCTTCTAGGGAATTATGTTACTGTAAATGAATGAATGAATTTGCACCCATAATTGTAAATTTTTTATATTAGGACAGCATAAATTAGCAGAACCATGAAGAATTTGTGCACAATAATGTCACACAAAGATGCCTGGAGTGAATTTATCGGCATAGATATCTGAAAAATTTCCACTCCATATGTGTAAAGACAGGAGGAGGGATATTGTGAACAGAAGGCACAGTCTTTTCAGCAGGACCTAAAATTCAACCAGACAGATTAAAAAAGAAAAAAGAAAAATAGGTTTACAGTCACAATGTGTTTATTATTTAATGTTTAGACAAGTCAAGCAACTGATCATTTCTTTGTCACTCTGACCTCCAAATATAATAATTTCCCAATCATTCAGCAATTTCTGAAAACATCACCAGACTAGATGTCTTCTTTTGTTAGACGGGGAAAAAAAGAAAGAAAGAAAACATCAGCACACCGGTTTCTTTTTTGAATGTGTCATGGCACCATTTATTTTGTAAAGTTATGCATAAACCTTCCAACTTGATCATTGTACAGAATATGTTGAACTTCATGACATTATTAGAATATCAGGGAGTCAGATCAGCATTGCCAATAGTAGCAGAAAGAAAGCAGCATTTGCCAGGAGCTGACACTGAACGAGCACGACCGCTCCTTGGAGAAGAGGGGAACAGGGCGAGACACCCAGAGGCAGATGAGGAGGCATGACATAAAGTGTTGGAAGGGATAAATAAGCATCAAAGCCACTAGGCTGTGAGGAAGAGAGGGAAAACACTCAAACATGGTCACAGGGAAAAAGAAGAGGGAGAATCACACGCAAAAGGAGAAGAGGAGCAGATGAGAGGCAAAACACCCCTCAGAGCGAAGAGGACGAAGGAGTCAGCACAGAAATGCAACAGGACCAGATCAGAGCCGGCAGACTCTTCATTCTAGTTAACACCACGCCTAGAATTTATCTGAAATTCAAGACTCAAAACACAGGTCATTTTAACACAATGGGATCCATCAGCAGTGCAACTCTGGCCTCTTCAGTCCGAATACAGTCCTGCAATTCAGCAAGGTGTGCTAGGGTGCTTTTATGCTAGCGAGCACTCGGCTCTCCCACTAACCCTCGTGTGACTGAAGCAGGAGAAGCAGCCAAAAACTGTAACACCATGGCCTAAAGCATGCAAGCAATATGGGAAACACTTTAAAAAATGAAAAGAGAGAAAATAAATACATCTTGGGATAAAAAAAAAAAAATCTTAATACATTATCTTAAAATTTTCCTTTTCTTGTTTTGTGTTTCATATATATATATTCTCAACACACTTCTTTGTACATTTTGGTATAAGTTCTCTTTCTTGCAGGGATTCAAGGGATATGGGTGTTAAATGGTAAAAGGGGAGGGGGGTGAGGTTCTGGCGCAATCCCACATCCCTGATTGCCTTGTGCTGAGGAGGAAGAAGAGGCGGAGGAGGAAGAGGATGGGGGGGCTCGGCATCGAAAAGATGACTCCTCCCTTCAAATGTTTGCTCACACTTAAGTCTCTCATTCTCTGTGGCAACTGATGGAAAAAACAAAACGGGAAAAAAAAAAAAACAGGGCTCAGCAGTGAGAGGACAAGCTTATAAGTCGTCCAGAAAGTCCAGGACATGAGAAGTAGGAACAGACTACAAGTCGGTACTTCCTCTTTGGGACCACAGCCAAAAGCTGCTGCACAGACTTCCACTATCTCTTATCTGAGGGAGAGAGAGCAAGATCTGGGATCAGAAAAGGAACAGATACAGGAAGTGATTCATAAATTAAGAACCAGTTATTCATTTGTCAGCGCTGAGCATGAAGTGAGATACCTTTATTTCCATGCGTGTCTGCTGCTGATCTCTCTGGCCTTTGCTGTATTAGACTGTTGTACTTGGCCTCAACCTCCTGTGGGAGAAAAATAATTTACTGCCAGATTACACAATAAAAATGACTACTGTGTATGTGCATGATACCAGTTATTGTGTGTGTGTGTGTGTGTTTCAGAGCTGTAAAGGATTAAGTGTCGGTTACCTTCAGATAATTGAGGTTGGCCTGAAGATTTCGAAGGTGAGAGAGGACCTGTCTGCTGAAAGAGGAGAGGCTGCCGGCCTGTGATGTTGAAGAAAATCTCAAATTGATGCCCGAGTCAGCAGCGCAGCCTTGGGAAGTGCTCAGCTGCTTCCCTGTGGTTGTTGCCAAGATGTCATCGTCTGTGCTGCTCTCCCCTGGGCCACCGTAACCCTCCAGGACTAAATACGCAGCTGAAAGAATCAAAGGAAAACAGGAAGGATCAGGACGAGGCGAACATTTATGTTTAATGTCAGTTTATTCTATTTAAACCATGAGTTGTTCTGACTGCCCAGACCTACCATAGTCATCAGTCGAGTCAAAGAAGCCGGTGTCTCCTGAACCCAGGTCCTGAGCCAGGTCGTCTGTCTGGGAGCCGGTTTTCTCTGAGCCGTTGTGGACCGTCACTCGTGCACGGCTGTCTATGGGGGTGCGCAGAGAGGTGGTCCTGAGGAGGCGAGCCCCTGTGGAGCGTTTAGTTTGCTCTGCAGCTTCCTGGGACATAAGCTGGGTCACTAACACGTGCTTTAATGCTGCCACTGAGCAAAAAAAAAAGAAAAAAGTGATAGATTTACAGAGTACAGCTGGATCGCATTTCATGTGCATCAATCCATCGGTTCTGTGCCCCTTACGTGTTTTCAGTGCTTCGTCTGCCCTCGAGGGGAACATGCTAAACGAGGCTCCTCTGCAATCCTCGGCCACTGGATAAGAAAGTTCTGGGTCCACAAAGCCTTCTTCTTCCTCCTCCTTCTCCTCCTCAGTCTTCACTCCCTCAAACGGATTACTGCCAGGTAGCGAAGTCTGCAGTGCGCTTCTACAGACTGGACTGCTTTCCTTATCTATGAAGGTATAATTAAGAGTTATCACAGGGGTTTAATTACAGAAGTATAGCGACACATATTTAAGTAGGACGAAGAAATGGATCGAGGAAATGAGTTGCTCCAGTTACCTGTGGACTGGGTGCTGCCAGTGGATGTGCGGTCCGTGTCTCTACTCAACCTGGAAACTCCCGTTGTAATGATCTCCACGCCGTCTCTCTCCCCACTGGCACACGAGCAGAATCATGTGTTAATAACGAGCATAAACCCTGACCCACTAGATGTGCTCAAATTAGTAAGTAACGTACACGGTCTGAGGTAATGGTATGACGCTGTGAGGCTTAACTTTCATGGCTTCAGCTCTCTGCGTGATTAGACGCTGCCACCTTGTGCAGGGAAATGAAACAGTCATCAGCTCGTATAACAACCGGAACAATGAGATTTAAATGAATCAAAGGGGATTTGCTCTCACGTTCTCTGATCTGAGACAGTGGGCGCCATTAGCTCGTAGATTTGGGCTCCGTTTTCCGACATCGAAAGAACAAAGAAGGACTTGTTGTCTGGCAGAAGAGAGGCTTATTAATGAATATTACTCTACCCTCTATGGATGGAGCCTGTATTATTTCATACCTTATTCTAGTAATAAATCCTCAGAGTTTATGTGGTAACTGACCTGTGGCCACTGAGCGCACCAGCACCGTGTTGAGTTTGATGATAGGGCTGAAGATATGTTTGGTATCTGCAGTGCCCGACAGGTTTTTGCTGTGACACTTCAGTATCAGACGCTCATCTTGTTTCTGTAGGAGAACCAGGATGTCCTCCAGGAGGAGTGTATAGAGCTCTGAGAGAAAATAGAAAGATGTGTTTGTAAGTAGTGGTCACCTTCCAGCTAAACAGCAATAGTGAAACTATCAATCAGAACAAACCGATAGTTTTGTCCTTGTTCACTTTCCATGACAGTGGACCCTCGTGCACCATCGTTTTCTTTGTCAGATCCAAGTTCTGAATATTATGGAACAGGAAATAAAAACAAAAGCTTTAAACTACTGGCTTCTGCTCTGTGCAGTGCTATTTTTCTATCTAGCACATATTTCAAACAGTGAATGTGGGTGTACAACAAGTGAGTATGCTTTAACTGAAGCTAAAAGAGGGCTGGGCAGACAACTCACCTTTAGCTCCAGGATCATTGGGTTGTCTGTCTGCTTTAGAGAAGAGAGGTCCAATCGTCTCTGATAGTCCTCCAACCTCTAGAGGAAGGGAGTGAAATAAACAGATGGGGAAAAAAAAAATAGGATAAGTAAGTCCTCTTTAAGAGGATACTGCTGCCTGTGGAGCAGAAGCAGTGGAAATAAAATGCAGTTTGAGTAAAAAGGAAGCTGAAAAGGAAGTTGGAAAACAAATCATCCTAATGGCAAAAAACATGGAAAGGAGATTCAATTAAAAAAAACAAAAACAACAACAACAACAACAAAAAAACAAAAAACAAAAAAAAAAAAACAACACACCTGTTTGTCCTCAGATTCCTTCACAGCCTGGTTGACGTGACTGAGGATCTTTCTGCAGCAGTCTGCTGCCTGCTTAACTTTCTCCTTCTCCTCTGCATTGTCTGAAAGACGACATTAACCAGTAAGGTCTCCTCAGTTCTGCAGAGGACTGTCCGACAAATTGATATTTCGTCCGGCCATTAACACGCCATCATTCCCAAAAAATTATGACAGGGCTTTGGGGGGAGCGGGAGCACACTTCAGTCCCCTAATAGCTGGTTATTCTTTATCGTTAGTGCATTGTCTCGAGTGAGACCCAAAGGCCGCTGCAGACTAAAATGATGGCCCAAACAATGGGCACGACATTCCCCAAAAATGTGCACTGCTGCCGCAGGACCATTAAAATGATAATCTCTCTATTTGTCTCTGTAACTCATCCGTTCTTTTATGCTGCATTCAGATTATCAAATGCAAATGAGATACCATTATTATTTTTTTTGTTTATGTCCATAGTTATGGGTAAATTCATTTACATGCTGTATTAAGTCACCAATAAGAACTAATTGGCACGGGGATTGTGACATGATGAATGTGAGAGAAAAGCTGGATATGATAACTGAACTCTGCTCAAGCAGGTCACATGAGGGCGTGTTGCAGCACTGCAGCCAAACTTAAAGCAAGAATTAATTCTGATCTGACATTTACACACTTTTACTGGTAAGCCAGGCTGCACCGCTACTGTGATGAACTAGATGGCTGATATACAGTGTTGGGTAAGTTACTTTAAATTAGTAACTTAGTTACATTACTAGTTACTTCTATCAAAAGTAACTCAGTTACTTCAAGTTACTCGTTACGTTCAAAGTAACTAGTTACTAGGGAAAGTAACTTTGGTTTTACTCAGAATTCTCAGAATTATGGAGCATTATTATTTAATAAATGCTCATAATTTATTTTTGAGTAATTGCTTCATGTACATCTATGCTGTATGTTAATAAAAGTGCCTGTGTGACATCTGGGACACAACTTTGACTAAACTCTCCTTTTGTTCTTACCTTATAGCTTTAAAAAAAAATTATTGAGATGTACATCGCCATCCAGCTAAAAAATATCGAGATATGAATTTTGGGTCATATCGCCCAGCCCTACTCCGTCATGCTAGCTAGTACGCAGTACGAAAAAGTCAGCATAACGAAAATAAACTCCACCTAAACTTGGTTTATATCTGACCCAGATAGACTGCATGTCATAACTTCTTACCTGAAGTTCAGTTCACCTGACACCGGCGGCCGCCTCGGGTCTCTCCTCCTGCCTCCCCTTTCCCTCATCCACCTGCTGCCCTCCACCACTTGCTAATGTTACTGAATCTGTGGAAGCTCCGCGATGCCACCACACGAAGTAACGAATAACGAGCCTATCTAAATCCCAGTAACGATTAACGCGTTCCTGATTTTGGCATAATAACTAGTAGAGATGGCACGATACCACTTTTTTATGTCCAATACCGATACCGATATCATAAATTTGGATATCTGCCGATACCAAAATGAATCCGATATAGTGTTTTTTAATCAACAAAACTGTTTTTTAAATATCTTGCTGCATTTTGTATAAGTTCATACTCAAGTTTAAAACAACAACTACACTAAAGCTATTCTGTTATACCTGTATGCAAAAAAAAATATTTCATAGTTCAGCAATACTGATCAATCTAATAAACTCAAACCTACACCATCCTCCCTATTCTGGTATTTTAAAGAGTACTTAGCATAAATATTAAGCAACCTAACTAATAGGGTTCCAACTCCCAGCAACAACAAAAATAAATAAATAAAAAATAGGGAACCACCCCTCACACTCCACCTCATGATGCTTAATCGACGTAATCAACCTTAATTTGATGCAGTGTGAAAAAAATGCACAGAAATCAATTATTTTTCAAGAAATATTAAATAGATTCAACATCTTTCTTCAACAAAATTGCAGACTGCACAGATGGTACCTTCCCAAAGGAAAAAGTACTATAGCTTACTAGGGTATATATATTAGACTTAATAGTTACTATATACAGTAATGGACTTCTATACATTTTGCATCAAATTAAAACTTTGGCTGTCAGATAATTATTTATTAAAAGCTAGACATTTTAAATGAGAATAAGAAAGAAAAGTATGTCTTTGTGCCCCCTTTTCCCTGTTAATCCCCTATCGGCCCCCCTGGCTAAACTTTGCTAGATCCGCCCCTGCACAGTTACCAGCGTCAGCTACGTAGAAAAAGATCCTCGAGTAGAAAGTAATAATAAATAAATTCTAACAACAGCTGATCAAGCTTAAACGTGCTGCTGTTGTTCAGCCGCTGGTTTCCTCTTTCTGGTGCAACGTGGGCCAAAAGCAAACTAGAGACACGGACTCGCGACAGAAAAGCAGTTTCATGATTGAAGTAGCAGCAAGAAGAGGCAGTCGCTTGTTAAGCTTAACGCAGGAATGCTTTACAAACATTCAGAGATGGAGTTACACACTTGCTTTACTTCTCTCGGGATAACTTTGTCGGAGATGAAATGCCGGGTTGCTAGCGAAGCTCCACATGCTATCCAGACCACTGACAGGTCCCGCATGCCACAGCCGCTCTATCACGTGATGCATACTGCTCTGACGTGCTAACGTTCTGAGGTGAGTTACGGTGTGTTGCAAGTTTTGTGAGGTGCTTTCGTGATATTTAATGGATCGGATTACATTTTTTATTTTTCTCCGATATCCGATCCAGTAATTTAGGTCAGTATCGGACCGATACCGATACGTAATATCGGATCGGTCCATCTCTAATAACTAGTTACCGTGCTCGTTACCACAATAATAACGTAGTTACTGTAATGCGTTAGTCCCAACACTGCTGATATACAGTGCTCATCAAATGTATTAAACATACATTAGGGTGGTGCTCTATGTTACCGATGCACTAAATTAACATTATTGGTAATTATGAAAATCATATTTTATGTGTCTGCAATGGTCAAGCCACTGGTACACATATGCCATTTTATGTAAATAATATTTGTATAGCTATAAAATATTTACTGTTGTTACCTATGAATTTTCAAATTCACAGGTTTACAGAAAAAGCAGTAAAAATAGTAAAAGCATATTATTTATAGATGAAGATACCAAATTACAGTTATTTACCTGCATTTCTGCACAGAAGAAGAATTAGTTTTTTTAGTTGTTGAATCCTTGAATAATTTGAATAATTTTAACCTTGAATAATTTCTGACTCCTCAGAGAAGTCCATATTGGATATAAAAATGTGAATTCAGTTTATTTGCCAAATAAATAAGAATATTATTCTTATACATGTAAAAAAAAAAAAAAACCAAGATAAAAATATTCTGGAGAGACAGTGAGATCCTATCAGAACTAATTGAGCTGTGTAGAAAGACAGGATGAGTTTGGAAGTGATCCAATCAGAAATAATCCCCTTTTGCAGAAAGGTTAGATGAACGCATTTGATTTGCACCTGAGAAAATGGTTTTCTTTCTGATGTCAACGCTGGGGAGAAAGAGATGTCACGGAACATAACGCATCAGACTTTTAAACCTTATATTTTAGCCACTGAATCAATTTTAGATTTAATCTACTTTAATCTTATGATACTTAGTAGACTAAATAACTACCAAAACTAAATGATGTTTTAGTAAAAGGCTAAAACTAAATCACAATTTGCCGTCAGAATTAACACTTTATTTAATTTTGAGAGCAGTTTTTAATCACAGGAAGCCTAATAAATATGTTAAGCAATGAATAATTTAAAAATAAGAAAGAAAACTATTTATCTAGTCAGGGGACTCCCGTGTGAAAGAGTCTGTGTACTTAAGTACTTGGACTTGTTTGCAGTATTTTATTTCACAGTTTACAAAAATAATCTGCAAACTAAATGTGCTCTAATAATAATAATAATAATAATAATAGAGTTGCAGCTATTCGTTTAAGTAAAGGCCTGAAGGCCTGTCACAATTATTAGATTAGATCCTTCACGAGTTGTGCATTAAGGTCGTTGTGCACGCAAAGTAATTACAATGTGAACAAATCCTTGCCAACTGTGGTAAGAGAGCTCTGATTACTAAGAAAACACAACCACACCTGTGTACTTGACAATGTTGTCGAGCAGCAGAGGGTACTTGGTGAGCCGCAGCATCTCCACAGGAATGATGTCCTTGAGTTGCAGTCGGCGACACTGCCTGTTACTCTCTGCCTCCTGCAAAGAAGCAAAATATAAGTGGAGTACCCTTAAGCAGCCATAAAAACAGCCCAAATGCATAATTTTCAGTATAAATAGAGACTGAGCTAGAATAAGAGTAAGCTTGGGTTTTTATTTAGATCCACACAACCATTGTTTAAACCATCTGATTGACAAATTGTGAGCCTTCTGAGCAGTTATCTCCTGTGAACACCTTGTATACACTGTGTGCGCAGTGACAAGCGTACCAGAATGAATGAAGTGAACCTCGAGTCCTTCTTCTGTTTGGTCTTTATGAGCTCCAGAGCAAAAGGCTGGTTACTGCAGAACGTCCCCACCGCCTGCTTGATCTTCTCTTCCTCTCCACCGCTGAACTGTTACCACCCAACCCAAGACAAGACAGAGATGGATAGAAACTCAGTCAATATGGGTCAGAGGTAGTAGATTTAGTATTTAACCGCTATGACGAGTGGCTGACTCCTGGGGGGTCAGGCTTATGTCCTTGCAGCAGAGACAGCTTAAGTTTCAGTCCAGACTAGATCAATGTTTAGACCCTAAGGGGACTGATTAGCCTACTTATCCTACTCCCTCCACGTCTCCCATTGAGAGACTCTATACAAGACTTCCAGCTCCTACGCCGCTACCTCACATCTCATCTCATATATCACTGACAATATTAAGATGCTGAGATGTCAGCCAGATCTAGGATATTGAGTGACATCATTTACTAGGGACAGGGCTTCCATTTTTCTCACTCCCATTTCATCTTACTGGAGAGGGCAGATTTTCCTCTCTGTCGTCTTTGATTTTTTCCCCCTCTTTTAGAAGGATTTAAGTGGCGAAAAAGGCCTATTGCCATGGCTGTCATATATAAACTGCACATACCCATGTCCCTGTGCACACGTCATCCCAAAAGATTGTCGAATTATAAAGCTGAGAAAAGCAATCTCAAGCCAACGTCAACAGTTTTTTTCTCAATATGAAGCAATTTTGGGCAACACTTCCATTTCTTTGTACACAATGTTTTTTTTCTCCCCACCACATCAGTCATCTTGAATTTTATTCAATAGAAGGAATTATATGAAAGAGAAAATAGAATTTTGGCATGAAAATTGTACTCACCCAGGAAAGCAAGTCGTCTCCTATCTGATCAATTACTGAAGAGTCATTTCTCTTCCGAACGGCAGCCATTTGATCTGATATGTTAACTGAAATTTAAATAGGAGGAACTATCAGCATGTGTGTGTACAAGATTAAAAAAAAAAAAAAAAAAGGAATGCAAAATGATAATGTGAGCGTCTGTATGTTGTTAAGAGTTTGGCCTTACTTTAAAATGGAATTAAATTTACACTACAGGACTTTTCAGGCATTTTATTGATTCTTAATGGCTCAGAGGCAGAGGAGATGTGTGTTTATAGTGTACCATGCAGCTGCAGAACCTCTTCCAGATTGGAGAAAATATTCTTGATGTCAGCAGGAGGCAGGATGGAGTCTTTGGTGAGCTTCTGGTAGAAAACGTTGTCCAAAACCTTCAGCATCCGTACATGTGCACGCTCTGTGTAAAACAGCTCTGCAGACACGCAAGATGTTAATTCGAGCTGGCAGGTATTTGCACATTTCGGCATAAAACACATCTGACAGCAGCTTGGGTTGGATCCCAGCAAATGCTGCATAATTGTCTTCCCGTCTACGCACTATATTCTGTATACTGTAGTATTTTAAAGCATATGGAGAGTATACTTTGAAAATACAATATAAGCTTCAGGGGAGTTTGACAGTGCCAGTCCTCACCGTGGATAACTTCCTGTCTCTTGATTTCATGAGGCCTGAGACCGGCTAGAACCTCTGGACGCACCAGATGCTGCCAGTTTGGGGGATCGCACTCAGAATCTGTTCCCTGGTCATCCTCGCTCTGGATATCAGCAGCACCGAGTCCCTCAAGCCTACAGTAATACAATAAAGTTAGCTTTTAAACTAGGTTTTTAGATCAATATAAGAAAGTCCAAATGATCTGGTATTCTTGCCTTCTTAAAGCTTTTGGTGTTCCCTCGTGAGTTCTACAAAAAGTGACAGAGAAATCAGTCATAAAAATAAGAACTTTTAAGGGAAACAGTGTTACTGCAGATGTGACTTTAAAGGCACCTGTCACTTTCTCTGTCATCCTCTGGCAGTTGGTCCAGGTTATATAGAGGGTCAAACTGCGAAGCAGAGTATGGCAACCCGTCCAGAGAGTCCGATGGAAGGATTTCACTCACCCTGCAGGGGCCAAATATTGGAGTCCCACCTGCCAGATAACAAGTTAATAGCCATCGCTCCTTTAAGTGTTTTTTCATTTAATTCATTTGTCTGCTTGCTCACCCATATCAGCGTCTCTGCTGGTGTCAGAGCTGTAGGTGGCGCTAATTGGAGATGATGAGTTGACAGACATGGAGTGTATAAGTTCAGGGCCCTCGCTTGATTGGCTGCCTTTGAGACGACTAGATTCTTTATAATCACTTGTAGACAGTGCAGGTTGAGACATCTGTTTCTGAGGCCGTGGTCGTCCCTCCTGGGTCGTACCCCCTGAATACACAGACAGGTGGTATCAAAATAATATAAAGCTTTGAAAGCTACGTTGTTATTTTTGGTCATTTCAAACTCGTATCTTACCTGACGATTCGATGCGGCTGGGCCGCCGCTGAGGTACACGAATATTAAATTTATTATTCTTGGGAACCTTTTTCACTTTCTCTTCCCTTTCCTTTTCTGTCTTGTTGCCTCGCTGTAGAGTTCATCAAAAACAAGAAAAGAGTCATGTAGGTGATGGGGGAAGAGGAAGAAGTCTCACTGTGCAAGACAAATTTAGATTACCTTAATCATGGGAAGAAAGCTGATCCGAAGCCGTTTGGACTCCAGGCTGCGAGGTTCCTTGACCCTCACACCAAGGTGCTTCATGTACGTATATATAACATACTGCATTGTAGTGCTTAAAAAACAAACAAACATGACAACCAATGAGTTTGGATGCTTTCTGAATTATAATTAACAAAACAAGACAATGCTAAAATTTGAAGAGAGCAAGTATCCATATTGTGATTTGTACCATATGTCACAACAGTCGTTCCTCATACAACGTCTACACAAACCATCTGGGCTGTGCTGCGACCATATGGCATTTCAAACAAGACTGTTTCAATCAGTCACACTTTTGAATTATTTAATATAAACATACTGCATAAATTACATGTTTTCTTTAAGAGACTGCTCCACCGCTTAATTTGTCAACTGTGGGGGATGCAGAGTGGCGCTCGGATGACACTGATATGTATTCTTGCTTGAAACATCAAAGACTGTACTTTAAAGGTGAATAATTACTACCACTGGCAAGTTATTAAATTAGGAGCAGATTGCTGTCTAATGATAATTTCAAGGACTGAAAAGATTTAATAAAAATAAGCCAAGACATGACAGCTCCCTTAGATAATTGAGAGGCATATTACAGAATGTAAATATAGCACAGACACAGATGGCTGAAGGGGCCATGGGAGTTGTTAACTCTTAGAAATCTCTTGATTTAAGAAACTTGCTTCAGCCAAAGTTTTCTTACCATTTCTCTTCCTCTGTGAGTTGAGTAGTTACCCTGTTAACAGTACGATAAATAAAAATTGATAAAACTGAATATTATGAGCTTCCAACTAGCATGTATATGTATCAGTTACTCACAGGATATCGTCTATTTTCGCGATGATGTTTTCAGCATATGAGCGTTCCCGCTCGAGAGTGCCGCGGTCTCTGACTCTCTCTTGGTCCAGTCTGCCCAGCTCTGCTTCAGCCACTGTTAGGCCCATACTCCGCTTCTGCCTGCAAGTACCAAACACATAAGGAGGTATACTGTTATTACTGTGACCAGGTTGATAATGTTTTAGAGAAACAATGAAGAAGAGGATGAGAAAAGCTTGTTTCTTTTATATATGCCTAATGTGGGAGCTAACAAAATCCTTAACATCTGAAACCCAGCTAAATCGGCAGCATCACAAAAAATACAAATTCTGAATTTACCTGAAATCTTCAAGATTCTTCTGAATATCAGGGAGCAGAGAGTCCTGCAGTGTTTGAACATGTTGTCTGTTTATTTCCTCTGGGATCAGTTCTGTCCGCCGCCGATCTGCAAACGCACGCACGCACGGACACACACACATACACAGAATAAATATCAAAGGGTTGCAGCATGTCCACAATAAATAAGTGGTATTAAAGCTAAGCAATACTTTCCAAACCATCAGAGCATTTGATTTCTTAAGGCCTTGGCAAGGACTGTGCTTGGCTGGCTGAGGAATCGACTTACAGGGACTGTATAATGAGGGTGCTTAAATTGCTAAAGTTACTCAGCAGAAGCACAAAAAGTCAGCACAAAATAAATATCACCAGCTCTAAATGATGCTGGTTAGGTAACTGAATGAGACAGAAGCTGTGTACGAAATACTTACCAAGATCAGCGGAGACAGATTCAGGAACACCAACTTTTAAATTCTGCAACAAAAATGAAACAGTTCGATTCTTTAAAAGCAAACAGGGATATAAAGGAGTGAAGGTACTGAAGTCAAGCAAAACACTGCCAAATGCTGTCTGCATGAGTTCAGATCATAAATAAAGACACATAACAGTAAATGATCTGGCATTTATAGTGCTTTTCTAGTCTTATTGTGCCCTTGATACTCCTCTATCATCTCCAATGAAAGGCATAACAGCCAATTACCAGCAAATACACCACCCTGTTCTGACCTGTATATGAGATTACTTTAAAATGTGTTTTTAGGCTTTGTTTGGTCGAATTAGTATGATTTTGGAAACACCCGGGCCGGAAATGTGATTAAATTCAATTTGCTACAATAATTTGCTGTAATCTAAATGCAATACTAGATTGTGTGCTCGCTGTGTAAAGACAGATAAAGACTCACTGCTCCCCGGTCAATGAAGAAATTGTGAAGGCCCATGAACACCCGTCTGGTCTCTTTGGAGTTGGTCTGCTTGTAGAGGTCAGCATAGAGGTAGCACAGCTGAGGGAACAAAACATTAAAAATCAAAATAAAATAGGAACTGCAGAGTCTCCTAAACAGCAAGATTTTGTTTTAAGACAAGTTAAGCTTTCTTCCCATAGTTAAGCCGGGGTTTCCTGTGGTGGTTCACTTCTTACTGAGATAACTTATGCCACAAAAACTTATGCTGTGAACCCATCGCTGGTTTATCTGCAGCAGGTATGTTAGTTTCATTCTGTTGTATGTGTGCAACTGCTTCATATGTTTCTAATATTATACTTTATTCTTGCATTGTAAAATGAGATTCTCAGCTGTCAGTGCACTAAATCAGTGTTGTTGGTCAGATATTCATGTGACTGGCGCATACATGGGACAGCAAACACTGGGTTAACATAGCAAATTGATAACCAGCTTTGTGTGACTGGGTGAACTTTCTTCACAGCAAAGGGCCTAGGTTACGTAAAAACTGTAAATAATGCATAAAAGCCATCAACAAATATGAAGGAAGTCTTACCACAGGAGCAGGGTCGAACTGAGAGATGACATGATACAGAAAGGCTGCGAGGTGGGCAGGGCGAGACTTGAGCAGCTCAATACTATTAAAGCTGTTACACTGGCCGTTTGTCTGAAAAACAGTCAGTACAACAGTTTACCTCTAATCTTAACCTATAAGTCACTTGAAATTGTATTTGGGCTTTCCGTAAAATTGTAGGGTTTTGCAAATAAATAAAAGAGATAATGTCCCCCAAAAATACCTGCTCTTGGTCTGAATCAAAATAGTCATCCTCAGCTCCAATGATCTGCGAAACCAGGCGAGACGAGGAGGGACTGCTGACTGTGGTAGGGGAAAGGGCGTCCTGTAGACGAGATGTCAGGTATGGTCAATATGTCTCCCCCATTTGGACATTCATAACCTCTTGACCTTATTGTGTGGTTGTAACAGTTAGAGGAAAGACAGTAAATAATATGTGTGAAGATAATTTCCATAAAGCTACCAGATCAGTGGTGTCCTCTGTCTCTGGGGAGTGGAAGGAGTTGTAGCTGTTCCTGGGTGTGGTCTTTGGGCTGGGGCAGGAGAACTCTCTTGGACACTGGCTGTCTGGAGATGACGGCCCAAATATGCGAGATATCTGAAAGTGGGAAGGAACACACACACACACACACACACACACACACACACACACACACACACACACACACACACGCAACAACTTTGTAATGAATCTAAATTTCATTAAAAACAGAAAAAGAGAGAAAAAAAAGAGACCTAAAACACTATATTACAGATTGGTTGCTATGCCTGAGAGTCATCTGAATGTAGAATCGGTATGCATATATATAATCCTTGCTCTGGTGATGTTTAGCTCTAAATAAGCCCCAAAGCCAAGCAGGACTGATTCCATTTACTTTTACATTATTATTCTAGAGCATAGCAGGTCTTGGAATTTGATGTAAATATGGTATTGAGAGAGATTTTTAGATTGTGATGTTTAAAAATGTGATTACTTACAGGGGTCCTGGTCCAGAACAGGTCTGCATTGTTTTCTCCCTTGGGGACAAATGCATCTTCATCTGCATCATCACTTGGAACAATCTCCTGAGGATTTAATAATACTTTTTTTAAAAAAAATAATAATTATAAAGATTTATATATTTTAATGATAAACAAGTAATATTTACAATGTTCTTTATGACACATGTTCAAACAGCTTTTCAAAATAAACTACATACACTGGTAATAGTCAATAGATCATTTCACGAGTGGAATTGCATAAAATATAAATACTGAAAAATTTAAATGTAGCACACTAGCTGACGCACATAGCACAAGGCTCAGCGTGTGATGACTATAAAATAAGCTGTCACTCAGACACAAAAGAGTGGCTTCCCACAGAGAAAGTCTAATCCTCTGATGGGCTTTGGATTAATGTTTGTCTGGCACAATCTCTAAATGTTCTACAAAAAAGAAAAAGAATCCCACAACACCTCCGTGGATGCTGCCGTTAGATACCTGTCCCTAGATATCCCATGTCTTTGGGCATGTTATGGTAACTACCTGTGTTGTCCCAATGGCCTTGGGGAGCTGACCCTGCAGCTGAGGAATGTGTTTTTCAGCTTCCTGGATGTCTTTCAGTAGTTTAGGGGAGGGGTTTCTGCTGTACTCCTCCTTCATGGCCTGAATGGCAAGAAGGGGGAAATCGACACAAGAACAGTAATAGCAGGTCACTGTAGTTTTCTTGAAAGTGGAAAAATGTCAAATATGTTGACATTTGTTTCCCATGCAAAAGTTAAAGAAAACGACTTCCTGCATTAAAATATATACTGCAGTATTTAAATAAACAATACACATACTACTTGACTCCTCTGTATGAATGTTCTGGTACAAGTGATCTTTTGATTTTCCAAAGAGAAAACACCACTCGTTTTAATAGTTCAATTTAACACAGCTGTGCATCAAAGAGGGCAAATCTTCTTTCTAATGCCAGAACCTTTAGTCATAGCAAGTGACACTTGTTTGCTTTACTCACCTCCAAGATGTCAGCTTTCTCATCCTGTGGGGATAAAAACCAGAGAAGCTGAAAAAGATGCAAAACAGCGAATGTGCAATCTATCTCTCTCTATATAATAGATAATAGAAATAATATCATTTAAAATTACTAATAATAATAATAATAATAATAATAATATTTAATAATAGTAAAATATACACATGCACATGTTTCACATATGTTATATAATTCTCTATTATATATAACAGAGATAGTGTCAGGGTTATATAGAAGTCATTTAGCCCCAGAGAAGATTTGAGCGGATGAGATTTAGAGATGTACCACAAATGTGACAGCATCTATAAAGGGGGGAGGGGGGGGGGGGGGCATAGACAGACCAAGGGGAATAAGATAAAGAAGCATGACAAATTTGCAGAAAGTGGACAGGCAACAGAAGTAACTAATGTCTTTAGTACCCATGGTTGTTGAATAGGTAAGATGCTGTCCTGAGGACTGCAGGGGCGCCGTGGTGCTGGAGAGTTTGGAGAGGATAAGCTCATGTCTGGCTCTGCTTCGGGCAAAGGTATCTGGGCAAGCCCGGGGGGCCGGCCCAGCACTGTGAGGGCCACATAGGAGCCCGCTAGAACACACACATAGAAACGAGAATTAGTCCCTTTTTGTAGGATTTATTTTTAAAATGTAACTTTTGTGAAAATGCAGAAAGAACAACTTACATTTAATAAGTTTCACCACTTCTGTGTGGTTAGAATGTGCAACATGGGTCCCATTAACCTGGAAGACAATAGTGGCCATATTCTAAGTACACAGCCGGACATTGCATTTTATTCCCAATTGTTTACTGAGTAGAAATACTGAGTGGCCAGAAGGTGGCAGCCTCGGTATTGGCCTTGGAGTAGAAAACGGTAACTTTCGCAGTGAAAAGACATGGTAGCAGAGGAACAGAATACCTTGATGATCCTGTCTCCTGTCTGAACACCTGCTCGCATCGCAGCCCCATCTGGTAAACACAAAGGGAAATAAGCAATTAACAACCAAAAGAGAGTGAAAAAGCAATGGAAGTGGAATAATAGCAAATAAGGAAGGAAACACAAAAAATGCTTCTTCATGATGCAGCAATGACATTTCTTCACAATGAATATGCCAAAAGTCTTTTGACAGACCATAAATACGTGACTATTTCAAGTGCTATTTTGAAAGACCATAACAGTGGTTATATTACAAGAAGGACCTGTTTCACAGCTCCACCCCAAACAAAGGGATTTAGGCATGAGACAGGTTATTATGAGAGGCAAGTCTGACTAAAGTCAGCAGAGTGCAGTTCAAGTACTCTGCAAGCCGAAAATAGACTTTAGGTCTTCAGGTTTGTAGTAGTGAGGAAATTCAACTTGGGGTCAGGGAACAAAGAATATAACTCAGTCTGCTCAACTGTGGAGTAGGTGGGGGGAAAAGGGACTTATAACTATCTGTTTCAGTTTCACCACGTTGGGATGACATTTAAAGACACTATAGCTGCATTTTGTTTGCTTTTCAGTTTAAAATGCTGATACATTATTCACATGGAACTTAAAAAAAGAAAATGGGAAGCCATTCAGTGATAGTTAAGACACTCCCAAGCATTAATGAAAGTGCAAAAAAGAAAAAAGGTCTCGATTGGTTCACTCCTCTGCAGTCTCCATCCACTGCTGTACAGACCTGCTAGTGTTTACTGTGACCTGATAAAAGCCCACATAATCCTCTACAGACAGCGTGAGACACTACTCGAGGTCACAGAAGCATTTTGGCAAACTCATAACAAGACAACAGGATAAAGCAGAAGCTGCAACTACAAGTGAAACTTGTAGAAAGAGGAAATAGTTTACAGTCAACAACGTCACTAGTCTAAATAAATGCCAGAGTTGTTGATTTCTGGGGACCAATTACCACTCATATTGGCGAACTAACATGGCAAATTGACGTGATAGTTTGATGTCATTGCATGAGGACACAAGCACAAAATAAGGAGAGCTCACGTAAGGCTCAAACTGAAGGTGGTCAATGTGGTAACATTTTTCTCTTTTAAATTTGAGAGTCAATCTTACCTTCTTTGACAAGCTGCACAAACACTGGATTGTCACCACTGACAGTGAGCCCAAAGCCATTTTCATCTTTCTGGATTATTACACATCGCTGGACCAGACCTGCAAGTGACACAGACCGGAAAGAGAAAGATTTTCACAAGATCAGGAAGTTGAGTAAATTTTTAGTTCACCCAGTTAGTTCACTCTTAGCATGTAGGGTGACAGAATTCCACAATAATCACACTGGGAAGGTGATAAAAATCAGTTAAAATCAAACTTTACACTTTTTCCTCTGCCAAAGCATAAAGCTGAAGCTGTCTGTGTGTGAGGTAGGCCACTAGAAAGCTCTCCTTTTTTGTTTTTAAACATCAAAATACAACAGTGGGCTCCACGGATAATGGCTCCATGGTGCCTTCTTAAATTTTTAATAGAGATTTGGTTTAGATATGTTGCCATGGTTACAGGATGACGCACGCTCTCTGCGACTGTGTATTTCCTGGGTGAGAGAGAGCGCCTTTTTGTCGTTGTGCTAAGCTAACAGGCAGAATGCTATAGCCATAGCCCTAAAGAATGTAGCATCATGGGCAGTGTAGTCCGTGCTGCAGGGAGAATGGACTGCCATACCCGTTATGTGTCTGTGAGTGCGAGGAGGGAGAAAAAGGATAGTGGAAAAGTACGAGCTGTCATCGAGCAGAAACGGGAGCTGGAAGCATGTAAATATAATAATAACCACTGCAGCCAAGAAGAGTGCCTGACGAGCCCAGTTGTAAGTAAGCTATTAAGACTCGACTGTACACTGTGTTCGTGTTTTCCTCCGAAACAATAAGCTCCGTTGGAGCAGTCTTTCAACGCCCCTCTCTGTCTCTCGCTAGCAAAGTTGACCCAGACAACAAAGTAAAGCTATTTTTGGCTACGAGCCCGACACGAACCCGACGTATTAGTCAGAGGTCCCTTTACTACGGTTCGGAGCCGCGGAACTTCAGTAATAGTAATAAAATCACACAGCAATAGTACATTCACGTAGTTGTAAACAGCATGATAATATATTAAGTAATCCAAAGTATTCCTTTACGTTACTCTCATTGAGTAACGTAAAGGAATACGTTACAGAATACATTTTGGGGCATGTATTCTGTAATCTGTAATGGAATACGTTTTAAAAGTAACCTTCCCAACACTGACTGTAAATGGGTTGTGAAGCAGCTCGAAATTCTCATTTTGTGCTTTAAAGTCACCAAAGGACTTTAAAGCACTCGGTGCGCTCAGTTTATCAGCAAAGTGCGCGTTTGGGAACACTGTTGCGCTGACTTGGTTCAACATTACTTGGCAACAGGGAAAGTGAGGCAAGTTGCACTGCTGCATTTGTGACAGCTTCACTTGAAATGGCTTCACCGCATCATACATGCCATGTCCATGAACTGACAGATTTCCTTGCTGAGCTCAAAAACTCTATTGAGAATTTTTCCCCAACTCAGCCAACGGACCTCTGTATGATAAGGAATGTCGGCAAACTCTGAATTCATTTCCCACATAAAAGACTGAAATTGACAGTGATTTAAACCTTTAGTTCGGATAAAATTTACGGTTTGCGTCACGGTGATCATTACATGCTCCGTTTTTAGGACTTTACCACACAGCGTTTCCTGGTGTATGATGCAGTATGCTGTTAACTCACCGTACAGTTCTCCTGCATCTTTACTCGCATCCTGCCGACTAGTCCACTTTTTTTCACCACACAACACCGACGCTCAATCTGTTGTAAGTCCAACAAGTTTGTCCCAGGGCAGTTTCATGTCGGTTACACTTTGACATACGTTTCTGCTCAGGCTCACATTTCCAAAATCTACGTTTTGTCTGGACACAAGACGTCGCACACCTTCATCATGCAGCTCTACAGAAACTCTCCCTCGGTAAATGGCTGGGCTGATTTGGCTTTCTCCTCTGCTACAATAAAACTTGCCTTCACAACAGCTTTACTTTGTGAGTTTGCTGTGGTGAAAAAAGTCTGTTGAAATGTCAGATTCTTCTTTAGCTCTTCTACTTTCTGTAGTTTCTGCTCTGCATTTAAGTTTTTCAGCTTATCCTGATGTTTTGTCTCGTAGTGCCGTCTTAAATTCCTTAATTACAGCCACATTAGCTCCACTAATAAGATACACAGGTTTACCGGTGTTCTGACAAAACGTCCTACCGTAAGTAGTTTATGCACATTTCTGCTGCGCTGCATTATGGGATCTGTAGTTTGTGTGTTATTAGCGCCTCATATTGCCGGGCCATGCATAACAATAATAATAAATCTATATAAAATGATCTCGCGGGCCAGATAAAATTGTCTGCCGGGCCAGATGTGGCCCGCGGGCCTTGAGTTTGACACATGTGCTATAGGCGGACTGTTTAACAAACAACAAAAGGATCACCTCTGGGGACCAGGGTAGCTTGGCTTAGAGTCCAACAGAGAGCCTCAAGCAGTCATACGGAGATACACATCACTGTTTTGCAAGGAGGCGCCATACACACATTCAATTCAGAGTAGTATCTGAGATTATACTGATACTTTAATATGAAGTTACCTTCATATAAGACAGTTTTGCAGACGATTAAAAGGCCATCCCCCCACCCCCTAATCTCAAAGCTACTATTATTACATCTGCCTTTAAAAATGTATTATCCATACTTGGATGAAGGGATTTTGTGCCCCATTACTTTCACTGAAACAGTCCCAAGACAGGACATCTTTGAAGCCAGTGTGGACATGAAATATGACCAATAAGGCTTTTACTGTGTAAATGCATAACACATCATAGACTTGGAAAAATATTATCCTGAAACACGAATTTATGGTTGCCCAGAACACAAACTATGCACAGTTAATACAGTTTGCTGAAAACACTACTGTGAGTTGACTTGTATCTGGCACTCAGCATCAAAAAACCAGGGGGATGATGACTGACTACAGGAGGCGCAGCATGGACCCATCCCTGCTGCTCGCTAGATCAATACAGACTGCATCAAAAGGGTTTCCTTCTTTAATTTCATAGGAACATCGCGGAGGATCTCTCTTGGTCTCCCAACATAACAGCGACAGTTAAAAAAAAAAGACCACCAGAGACAACATTTCCTGAGTGCGCTGCAGAGGAATCGCACAGAGGAAAAGCTGTTGGTAGCCTTTTACTGCTTTGCCATCGACAATGTACTGATGTACTGCATCACAGTGTGGTACACTAGCTGCTCGGCAGCAGACAGGAAAGCTGTGCAGAGGGTTATCAACACCATCCAGCAAGCCATCGGCTGCCCAGTGTCTTCCCTAGAGGACATCTCCAGCACTCGCCGTCTCAGCAGGGCAAAGAAAATAATGAAAGAGCCTCCCTACTCTGGACAGCACTTGTTCAACCTTCTGCCCTCAGGCAGGCAGTACAGGTGGACAAACATCCAGACAAACAGAGTTAAAACAGTGTCTTCCCTTATGCCTTCAGAACCCACAATTGCTGTAAATAAAGGAGCACAATACCTATTCTGTGGTGATTGGCATCCCCTTAAGTCCAGTCATCATAAATATACAGACGTCTATGTCTGTCCTTTACACTTTAATTATTTTCAATGCCAGATTTATTTTACATGCTTCAATTCTTTTAAAATGTTTTATCTAATGTCTTGCACTTTCTAATAGACAACGACAACAAAGGGTCCTTCTCATTATTATTACTATCATAATCATCATCAAGACTGGCTAGACAACAAACAAATAAAAATACCTATTTATAATACAGAACCCTATGCAAAAAAGTTGGAACCATCATTAATAATTTCATTTAAATTAAACAGTACAAAGACAAAACATGACATTTATAAAAGGCACAACCATGATTGTTTTTTTTTTTTTAAATAAATAAATGATTTAAATACAGTGTTAGTTAAAGTTTCCAAAGGCCTGGTACAGCAATAGCAGAAGCTAGGTAAACTGGGTTTAAAAAGATACATTTAAGTTACTTAGAAACACTTTAATAACATGACCTGCTAAGAAGAGAATCTGGATGTTAAACTGGTCTTTTCTACAGCCCCGACCAATTAGACAATTGAAAACATTTTAAATGGGAACTACAACAAAGGAAGCCCTGAACTATGAAATACCTGAATTTCTGAATCACACATGCTCGGAAAATGTTTCGCTTTAAAAAAAAAGAAAAAAAAAAAGCAATCAGTCGTCTCAGTTTACAAATGCTTAGAGATGTGTGTTTAAAAAAAAAAAAAAAGTCCTCTGTACTATAAGCTTCAAATTTACTCATATCTTTATTTACAAAACAACAGTTTCAACATATAATATTTTGTCTTTGCACTATTTTTCATTAAGTATGAGCTTCCACACCTCGGGGTCACTGAATTATCCTTTAGTTAGGACTATGCTTAATACATGTCTGCAAAACAAGCAGACATCCACCCGTTTCCCAGCATTGTTGAAAATGAGTTTCAAATCACTGCATTCTGTTTTTATTTACATTTTACACAGGGTCGCACCTTTCCTTGGAAACAGGTTACGTGTGAGGTCATTTCTGAAACTGATATGACGACTCTGCTTAAGTAGATGTTATCTCACAGGTTAGAAAGAGGAACGTTACTTTTCAGGTTCTTTGTGGAGCGACTTAGAAGAAATGCAAGGGGAAGGTTATCTTTTATCTGGCCAGCACTTCGTCACAAGACATAAAAGAAAACATTACGCAAAGTACACAAATGCTTAAATACATAATTGTAGTCTCATATTATTTAAACAAACAAACAAAAAAACAAAAACAAACAAACAACAAAACGAGAAGACTCTATAACTACAACAAACTCTCTTAAATTGTCATTTCAACATTTTAAAGACTGAGAAAGGTATCCAGTGGTTTCTTGTCATCAAAAGAGAGGTAAGTCGATCGATAGGTACGTTGGGGGTTGGAGAATAGAAGGAATAGCAGCTAATATGTGGAGAGAGGTTAGAGGAGCCAAAAGCTCTGGGTTGGGGGGAAGGGTGTAGGAGAGAGAGGGTTAGGTATAGATGAAGGAGCGAGGAGGAAGGGAGGAGGAGAGGGCATGGGTGTCAAGGAAGCAGATGAAGCCATATGAATTCAAGAGCTGGTGTGAATTTGCCTCTAGATGCTTAGCTCTCTCTCTCTCTCTCTCTCTCTCTCTGCTTTAAAGCATTTAAAATTCTTTGATATTTATAAACCATGAGGAGTGGGACTGCTGACATGATCTGAGCTAATGTATAATTCAGAGATTCAACTTTAATGTAATCAGCACCCACCAATGATACGGAACTTACACTAGAGAATAAGGTGACCTTCTGTATTGTATCATCACCACACATAAGGAACCCAAGTAACAGCCGAGAGCATTAAAAAGGCAGAACAATTTCATTTCATTAAAAGCTGGAGTTTTAAGACTTTCAGTTCTCACTGATTTTTTTGTTGTCTAAAAAAAATAAAAATAAAAAATGCTAAAGTTGCACCAGACCAGAAAAAGATAAGAGACAAAGATCTGTTTGTTTCAAAGTGAACAAACACGCCAAAGCTTTGTTGCATATGATAATAAGGGTTTACCTTTGTCAACTGTACCCTTTGGAGAGTTTAGACTATCTCGGCTCAAACTGGCATTTCTGACAGCTGCTTTAAGAATTTGTTTTGTCAATTCATTGCATGTGAGGCAAGCCACATGCAGTCTGTTGGCTGCAGTGACCACGTGTCTCTGCCTGTAAATGTACTCGTGTCAGTGTAGATGAAGTAACAAGCATGAAAGCAAAGTCGAAGGGGTTTAAAAAGACCAGAGGGACACCCAAGTGGCTTTGTTTACATAGATTCTAATTAACATATCACTAAATCCAATGTTTGGTCCTTGTAATCATGTAGGCAGATCCTATACTTAAATTATCTCATTCATTTGAAAAGTACAATAAAACTACATACCAAATGTTCACAAAAAGACTGACTACTAGAAGCTATTGTACTGATCATAAAATAAAACGAAATAAATAATCACTGTAAAAAATATATGTGTTGGCTGCCTATCTCTTAATAAATGCTATACTGATTTCCATTTTTAAAAGAGCAGATAAACAAGGAGTTGAATGTATCCCAGTTGAGCTGATGTCTTGGCAGTGATTATGAGGACAGTTTATTTTAATATCAGCCAGCATGGTCACATAAGTAAAACATCTATAGGCAATCTCACACCAGGAAGCGTGTACAAATGCAGCTGCCACACCAGCCATTCAAGCAGGAGCTTCTTACCACAGGACTCAGGCTTCCCCTCTGGTAGCACACTGCTGCTGCCACTCTTCTGCACCACCAGAGCTTCTGCTCACAGCCCCCACCACACAGAACGCAGAGCAGACAGCACACATTCACATACACATAAAGAAACAACACAAGGAAAGGAAACAAAACAGGAAAGAGAAAATCATGAGGGAGAAATAAACATGGGAGATGAAAAATTAAACGCACAAATCGGCAGTTTAACAAAAAAAAAAAAAAAAATTAAAAATGATTTGGATAGGCACTGAAAAAAGTGAAAGTAGCTGAAGATTAACTAGCTTGTTTTTTTTAGTACCTTTTTATTTTTAACTACCCACATATCTATAGATACTTACGGCAAATGTAATTATAGGGGCCACACGCTTTCAAAACTGAAAACTGCATTAAAATGATAAGCTCAAGTCTGATTTTATATTAAACATGTCCTGAAAATAAAGAAGGTTACAAAAGGCCAAGATTGCATCTGGCTTCTTTAATAAAAATTCTGCGTTAATAACACAATGGCCATAAAAGTGTAGCTGTACACTCCAATTTTATCGTGATGAATAAGCAGCTAGTGAAATTGCATGCAATTTTGGGTGTGTCTCCCCACCGCAGAGGGTGGTTTTATAAGTTGTGGCAAAGGGGATGATGCTAAAAATAATTCCAAAATCAAGTTTCCATCAACAAAAGAGAAACTTTTCTTAGGCCACCAATTAAAATAAGGAGGCTGACTTTTTCTTTTAGACAAATAATCAGTTTTTGTGGGAAACAATGATCTAAAAAGTCAGTTTTAATAAACATCTACAGTGTCTGCCTACTTCTGTATATCCTTAATAAACCCAAACCACTTTGAAATTAGAGAAAAAAGGCACATATGGAGAATATCTAGGAAAAGATTATTAGAGTTCATGCATCTTGCAAGCAAATAACAAAAATACAAGCTGCGATACAGAACATGCAGACATGCAAAATTTCAGGACATAAATGTAACACTAGCAGAAAATAAAGATGTACAAAAAGTACATTTAAGAATGAGGTGCGTCTTGCTGGATTTGGTACATTTTGTTTAATCGCTACATAGCTAAACATCAAAGAAATGTATGCAAGAAGATTTTAGTCTGATGCCAGACAAAGACAAGCAGCAAAGCGCATGTCTTAACTGAGAGAACTCATCTTGTCTGTTTTGTGTTGCATCATTCACAGATAAGCCACTATGTGGTGCAGAGGATTTTCTTTTTTTGTTGTGAATACAGGAGCTTCAGTCATATCTCGAATCACACTCAACTGACTGCTGACAAATACCACCGGGACTGTCACCATATCAGACGAGTCTGTCTCTGAAACACAACAATTTCACCCTGCAATAAACTGGAAACTGGAGTGCATAATAAGCTCAGTGGCTTTTTGTGCCCTTCAAGTATGCATGCACACATGAGACCACCCAACCACTCAAGCATACAAAACCCACTTATTTATGTAAAACTGTGAGACACGTGAACATAATACACACACAGAGCTACTGATTTTTCAGTCCATTAATCAAACAGTTCTCTGCTTATCGGCTTAAAACTGGCAACATGTAATGAAACGTAAGCTTTCTGACAAACACTTGTAAAGCTGTAATGTCAACGTAACCATTAAAGACACATTATACTGTCTGTAAACTGAATTAACTCCCAAAAAGATGATTCAAACGCCTACTAATAATAAATTATTTTCATCCAATGACAAACACACAGTAGATCAGACCACACATGTGAAGACTGATGTAAAGCTGTCATTTTAAACTTATACAATAATCAAGCACAAAGCATAGAGCAAGATACAAACATGCCTTGAGCAAATCATCATGAGCACATTTGTTCTATGAGACAATTTGTGAGTGTGAGAGTTGGAGAGAAAAAAAAAGAAAAGGAGACTGTCAGACAGAAACATGTGAGGCAGTCGGTGAGGCATTCAAAGACCGAAGGAAGAGATGGAAACACGCACTGTCACGGACTGAAGCAGAGCGAGTAGGAAAACCACATTCAAGCATCGAAATGAAAGTACAAAGTTACCTGTAGGGTCAAACTCATTGGAGGGAAGGGAATTTCTTTCACTTTTGGGTTTCTTGTCTGGGGGGTGGTCTTTACTGAGAATACTGCTGGTTCTATAGAAAGGGGAACAGATGAGTAAAAGGTAAACCAAGTGGTAGAACAGTACAAGACCAGCATTTGTCCAGTAAGAGCAATCACATACAACAATGCAGACTTTTACACATTGCATTGTTTTTACTGAAAAGGTCACTATAATGTATGCATGTCTTACATTACTGCTACAGAATAAGCCTGGCTTTCATGCAAGTAAAGACCCAGAGTAACCGCAGCAACAGTAAGAACCAACTACTGTCCTTTTTATTCTTGAGAATAAAATGCAGGAGGACCTCCTAGCGTATGAATCATGCCGAGTGTGTCTACTGTATAAAATGACACGCTGAGAGGAAGTGGAGGCGCTCTCCTGAGTGCCCAAAGAGCAAGGCCAGAGAAAGGACGCTTCTCAGTGGAGATACCACAAGGCCAGACTCCAGCTTGAACCTCGGGAGGCTATGTATGGCTGCCTCTGCCTATACTGGCCTCAACTGTGAAAGGCCACTGTTCTGTTCACAGTGAAAGGCAGCGATGGGCCACCCTTAAAAGAGGGACCCCTTTGTCCGTCACTCTGTGTGTGTGTGTGTGTGTGTGTGTGTGTGTGCATGGGGGGCGGGGGGTTGGTCCACACTCTAAAGACTTCTGTATTACAGCACACCAGGCCTAGTAAAATCTGCCTCATTTCCCTCATGCAGAGCTCTGTACATGTATGGGACTGGGTGGTGTGTTATGTCTGTGTTACCACAGGATTCCCTATTCATAAGGGTGTAAGTGTCAGCAATCCAATAAGATAAAGATTCTTACCTGTTTGCTTTCTTGGGAAACCTGCAAGATAAAACAGAATAACAGTTAGCATCCTACAGAAATCTGCTGGCAGACTACTAATGTAATGTAGAGCACAAAAGCTGGGCTGCTTATTCCTGTTTGCAGAGTTAAAAAACAAAAAACAAGATGTCGTGCTGACAGTTTCTCATGAGACCCATATAGTAGTAAACATGATAATCCCGATCAAACATCGGAGTTCTTCAGCTACAGATTAAAGCGTTTTCCAGGTCAAATGTCCTCTGCCTCTCAGATCTCATCTGTGTGCATGTGCTGTAATCTAGTTCTACAGACATAGTTTCACTGTAATAATCATATCGTAATCATACACAGGGCCTTCGAAGTGGCATGCTCATTGCCACAGAGTGCAGCAGTGATGAAATAATTAGGGGATATAGTCAGCACCATATTGGAAAACGCAATGTTTTCCAGGATACTTGAGCTCTGCCTTTTTTCTTTAGCAGACAAAGCATGAAAGAAAATTTATAGGCTAGAAAATTTAAAGAAATGCTACACTGTTAACAGCAGCTATAGGTGGTCATTCTCATGTTTAAGAGACAGCCTTAACAGAATCACCCAAGGCACACAAGAGTTGGTGGACCTTGCACTTTGTACAGTTTCTAAACCAAATTTTACTCCAGTACTCAAAGATAAGATATACATGCCAAAAATGTGTTTTTAGCCTTAAAGTGATTAAAGAGAATCAAAGACAATCTATTCCAACGAAACGTGGCAAAGGGTCACAGATTTTAATATTGATTTATTTTGTTTAACCTAGCAAAGTATCTTAAAACTCTTAGTGTTGGAGTTGATTATATGAGTGTCACTGCAACACCCGTCAGCACTCCAAGTTGGGGTCCACACAGTCAGTACTACTGATTTTTCTCCAGAAAGACTGAGCCATAATTTGCCATTTTACATTTTATTATTTTTAACTGCGAAGAAGTGGAAAAGATGGAAAAGATTGGTGTCTCACTGTGGAAATAGTCACACAGCAGTGAAATCCATTTTCACACTTTGCTGTAATACCCCAAAGTCTTTATTCAGGCTTGTACATATGTGCTGTATGCTACACTAAATGCTTGTGAAAATGTAAAAAGAGAAAAACAAGGAAAAATGCACAGTATATGAATACAAATAACTACTCACTCTAAAATAATACTGTTCGGTAAAAAGGAGGTGTCATGACTTACTAGCCACATTAACTCCCTTTCTCCTTGTGACACTGTCTCATTCAGGGCCATGCAGGGGCAGCTGAATGGCCCGTTTATGAAAATGCCTCAGACTGTAATAAGTTCCAGAGCTTACAGCAGGGGGAAAAAAAACTAGTTTTAAGTAACCCATTCCCTAAGAAACCTCTGAATTGGAAGGATGGAAAAATCAGCACACAAATACACACACTGTGAAATGCTACATGCAAATGCACAAGCTCGGAGACGGCAAAAATGAGTAGGCACGTGTTTTTGGTTGATCGTATAGGAGCAAATGAAAGCATGACAGGGAAACCAAGAGGATGGATGACACATCAAGCTGTCTACAGTGACTGTAGACATGACTGCGCTGAATTATGCTTATAATAGCGCCTTTTGAAATAATGCTGTGGTTCCTCTTCATGAGGTCTTGCACTTGGTAAAACTTTTGAAGGGAACTGAAAAAAACGTTTGTTCAGAAGGGCAACATCATTTTACGTCCTAAAAAAAAAAAAAAAAAAAAAAGACATGAGTCAGAGCCAGCACAGTCTCTAGAAGAAATAAGAGAAACACCTAGCATGAAATCACTTGCCTATAAAATACATATAAAGACTGAGAGGAAGGACAAAGGTAGTTGTGAAAAAATATGCAAGAAATAGTACAAACAAGAGAGAAGTGGTAAAAGGAAGTAGTGGCACAGCAAGTTTTAAAAGGGACAACAAAACTTCGCATGTGCTATATGCTACACAAAATGGGGGATCACTATGTAAGTTTAAGGATATCAAACCAACTAATATTCTTTAAATTATAGGTACTATTCCTAAATCGAGAAATATCCCGCTGCGCAGAATCCTGAAGCTGCCACACTTTTGGTTTAAGTTTGTGAAAACACACCACTTCAGAGCTTGACTGTTAAACATCCCTAGTTGCCTCTGGCAAGCAAATCTACAACTAACCATTTAAAGGTCTGGGTTCTGTCATTTACAAACGAATGCTTCCAAAGTTATCATAAAAATAGACACAGGCTAAATTTAAAAAATAAATAAATAAAAACTTTCCATCTAAGGACAACTTTCCGCCTGGGTGGATGTGAGCACTGTTGTCACATTGGTTTTGGCACTCAACCAGTGCAGAGGGGAAAAAAAAAACTGAAAGAAAAGGAATAACAACGATGCCCGGGCATCACAGCAAAACTACAGCACAGTCCCGCTGAGAGTGAGACAGGCCTGCTATGGAAACAGTGCTTCTGAATAACTGCTGAATGTAAAGGCTGTCTGGTAATTTGCTCTGTGACATCACAAATTATAAGCGAGAAACATGACACTAAAGGAATAATGAATATACATTTTTGACCGAATCAAAGATAATACTTGTTTGATCCCTCCTAGGATGAGCCGATCATCTGATTTGTAGTAGCCAAAAAGAAGAAACATTTTTTTTGCATAAACAGAGTTGTAGCATCGAGGTATGTGCAGAGATATTTATTACAGTTTTAAATGTGTTTTGTGGCATATCTACTTTTACTGTAAGAATAGTGTTTGTAAGTCTATTTGCATATAGCGGCTTACTGTGTATATATTATGAACTATGAATTATGTTTTCAACAGTAAATGTAGCTGTAAGTTTGGGAAACATTGCCTATGCAGAAAAGAAGTTTAACATGCATTAATAAAAGTTTTCCAAAACTTCTTTTTGGACAGGTACAGTTGACATGAGACAATGACAGATAGGGGCTTCATCATATTAGCCCAAACTAACAGTCAAAAGGTTGTTTAAAAAAAAAAACAAACAAAAAAAACCAACAACCCACAAACAAAGTATGCAATTAAAGCTGAAGGAACAAATCCAATATATACACATAACAACTGCTAATCCATCTTTGAAGTAATGGTTATTTACTTTAGTCATAACTCATTCCCCATGTGAGCTACTGTGACTGTTGTCTAAGATTAAATTGGTGACAGCCAATTTGAAGCTGCAAAGTTTCAATGTGGGCGCAAGTGTCCTCAGCTTAAAATAAGAAATTTAAAGATGGGTAAGATGAACCATATTTCTACAACACTTAGATAGCTGACGACAAGTCATCATACCCGATACATGTAACAGAATGACAAAGGCTTAAAAGTCTCATTTTGGTTTTGTCTCAAGCAAAAAGGACTGAAATACACAGTTCTATTATACCTGTAAGACAAACAGAATAGAGTGTGACAATTTTTTATAATAATTACATTTCAGTGTTTTGCCCTGCTCTACCCTGTTAGACGTCATGCCAATTGTAGATAGGAAATATCACATAAAAACATTTTAGCACCAATAAAAATAACAGTTTTTGGGGTTCCCATAACACCCCCTCCCCAATTTAAATTACAATCACACCAGTAACTAAAGACAGAGTTTAAAAGAAATACTTTTCATTCTATATACTCTTCAGAAACTAAATATTCCGTATTTCTCGGACCATAAGGCGCACCAGATTATAAGGCGCACTGTCGATGAACGGGTCTGTTTTCATACATTAGACGCACCGGATTATAAGGCGTATTAAGCAAAACAAAACAGTAAGATAAGTTAAACTTTACTCAACTCATTCTTCTTGTTTCCTCCACTTCTGAACCATTGATTCATTAATGTTGAATTCTCTCGCAGCTGCTCTATTCCTATGTTGTTGCAGTATATTAATGACTAACCTCGTATTGTGGATGGATTATCTCAGTTGTCCTCCTGACTGAAGTTTGGTCCACTTACAGCATCCTGCCATGAGATTGCATTTGTCCATAACCATCGGGAACCCTCAAGTTAACTTTTATCGAGTGGAAAAATGTTAGTGTTCATCCTCCAGCTTCACTGTGTTTGTTATGCTAACATAGCTCGCTAGCGATCGCGTAGCACATCATTATATAGCAGCTAGTCCAACTTCAGTAACCCTACAAACATCACTGCTGTTTAGTTTTCTGTTTTCATTTATGTTGGAAGTGATAGCAGAGCTGTAGGCTTTAATTTTTTCAGAAATCTCTCAGTCAGAACATGCTATATCATGTTTAAGTGGAAACTAGCGAGCTAACTTTCTGCTAACTTCTAACTCCGTTAAATGTAATAAATTCTGTTTTCATGGATGCCTAGATGTTAAACTTCATTGTTACACCCGGTAAAGCAGCAACGCTGATCATTTTATTACAGATGAAAGAATTTAGACAGTTTTTAACTCTCAGTGATGCCGCAGTGTTCATTTGACTTTGGGACCTGAAATGGACAGAGTTTTGGACACAGATTACTCCGTGAGGGTCCTGACTACGGTAGCCATAATGTTCAGACAATCCATCAAGCGGTCCGGCTTTTCAGTTTTTGAGAAAATTAAAGGATTTTAAGCACGCCTTACAGTGCGGAAAATACGGTATATATATTTTTCTGCATGAAAAATATTAATAAGTGATTAAAGCTGTAATCTTAGGACTGTTCAGATAAAGAGTAAACTGGAAATACATTAAATAGTGTAATTGGTTCTTCTTTTATATTCAACTCATCACATCTGTAGTTAAAGGGAAACTGAAAAGTGGTATTAAGTGGAACGTGGATTTTGGTCCAAAAACAATGCTACCTTGGTTTGTCGATTTACAACAACAGCATGCATTCATAACACTAACCCAAGGGTTACTGTCCAAGAAAAGCAATTGTCATGGCCACGTGGATAGTTAAGTATCTTAATTGGCTGCACTAGGAGTGTTTCAGGCTTACAATTGGGAGTGTAGCTCAGGCTTACAATTCAGGTTTGTCTAACAATATCTGTACTAGCTGGAGTTAAACAATGAAAAGGAAAAAGAGTAGTTGTGAATGAGCAAATTCGGATAAGAGCTGGTTGCTGTGGCATAGATTCTGACTGTAGTGACTGCAAAGCCTGCAAGTCTGTTCATACTATAGGGTCTCACTTCATAGTTTGTAGTGAAAAGTAGGGCTGGGCCATATTATACCGTTCACGGTAATACCGGTATAATGTTAGGCAACGATAGGAAAATGAAATATCGCGATAGAATGGGAGTAAAACGCGCATGCGCAGTGCCTTTGTTTTCATACGCACATGGCCGATTGTTGAGTGAAACAGATGAACCAGAATTGGTTTGTAAAAATGGTGCAACTTCCGTGATGTGGAACTGGTTTGGTGTTTGTCCGTCAGATACACAACAAAGCACATTTTTTTGCAGAACATGCAAGCGGCCGTCGTTATTGTCATATTTGTCGGACTAAGATGCTCTTAAATCTGGGAGTAATCTGGGTCCTAAACTCCGTATGCTTCAGGTCAAACGAACACTGCAGCATCACTTAGAGTTAAAAACTGTCTAAATTCTTTCATCTTTAATAAAACGATCAGCATTGCTGCTTTACCAGGTGTAACTATAAAGTTTAACTTCCAGGCATCCATGAAAACAAAAGTTATTACATTTAACGGAGTTAGAAGTTAGCAGGAAGCTAGCGGAAGTTAGCTCGCTAGTTTCGCTAGTTACCTAAGCATGATATTGCATGTTCTGACTGAGAGATTTCTGAAAAAAAATCAAACGTACAGCTTTGCTATCACTTACAGCATAAATGAAGACAGGAAACTAAACAGCAGTGACGTTTGTAGGGTTACTGAAGTTGGGCTAGCTGGTATATAATGATGTGCTACGTGATCGCTAGCGACACAGCTATGTTAGCATAACATAAACAGTGAAGCTGGAGGACGAACACTAACACTTTTCCACTTATAAAAGTTAACGTGAAGGTTCTTCATGGTTAGAGACAAATGCAATCGCATGGCAGGATGCTGTAAACGGACCAAACTTCAGTCAGGAGAACAACTGAGATAATCCATCCACAATACAAGGTTAGTCATTAATATACTGCAGCAACATGGGAATAGAGCAGCTGCCAGAGAATTCAACATTAATGAATCAATGGTACAGAAGTGGAGGAAGCAAGAAGAATGAGTTTAATAAAGTTTGATTTATCTGACTGCTTTGTTTCGCTTAATGTGCCTTATAATCCCGTGCACCTTATGGTCCGAAAAATACATACTGCACACTGCAGTTTAATGTTGCAAAGCACCTCTTTTTAACTTCAGTGGATATTATACATGGTTATGCTCAGGATATGTCAGCCCATTTCTACTGGAAATGCCTTTTGGTTAAACTTTCAGCAAGGAATTTGCATTTGCACTGTTACATTTTTATAAAGCTTTAATGTACATAAAAACCAGCTTCTTGTTTAAGTGAAAATAAATGGAAGGTTGTCTTTTTGCGCTAGTAATGTTGTGGAGTTGTATTTTGTCTCGCATCAATTATATCGTCGGTTATATCGTTATCGCAAATTTTCAAATATATATCGTGATAAATATTTTTGGCCATATCGCCCTGCTCTAGTGAAAAGTATTACTGACATACACTAAAGCCCATAACTTCACAGTACATACTCTTTTGCCGATCAGCAGTGTATAATCTCCACGCCCCCTCCTCCCCTGATAATACTACGAAAACTATGCAAAGTTTTAATTCTTATCAAGTCTCCATTAATAGTTTATGTCAGGTTTCAAGGACTGTATAAAACAAGTAAAGCATTTTTCATTTTTTTAGATTTGCTAGAACAAACAAGAGTATAAAAGACTTGTGTTAATAATCACTGGTTGAGTGTTAATAATCACTGGTTGCAGTACAAAAACATACAACTGGTGCAGAACGCTGCCGCTCGCCTGTTGACCGGTTCAAAAAAAAAAAAAAAAGAGACCACATCACTCCGGTTCTCTGCTCTCTCCACTGGCTCCCAGTTGCCTTTAGGATTGATTTTAAAATCTTATTGCTGGCCTTTAAGGTTTTAAATGGCACTGCACCTTCTTACCTGTCAGAACTCCTTAGTACTTATCGCCCCAGGAGATCTTTGAGGTCAGCCGACCTGATGCTTTTAGATGTTCCCAGGTATAAATTAAAGACAAAGGGAGAGAGGGCGTTTGCTGTGGCTGCACCCAGACTGTGGAACAGTTTACCTCCTCACGTCAGACTCTCCAAAAGCCTAGAAACTTTTAAAACCGCTCTTAAAACTCACCTCTTTTCATTGGCTTTTAGAAAGGTTTAATTTATTTGTTTTATATATTTTTATTTTATTTTTATCAGCGAGGTGTTATTACGAAATTGTGTTCTATTGTATTTTATCTGTATTTACTGTACAGCACTTTGGTCAGCCTTGGTTGTTTTTAAATGTGCTCTATAAATAAACTTGACTTGACTTGACTTGACAAAGAACAGCATGATATGAACAGAAAATATGCGGTTCTGTTTAAGTATTAAACAAAACAGCTTCTGAGTCTGCTTGCAGAAGTTGCACACTGATGCAACACTCTAAACAGCCTTTTAGTAATAATAAAAAAAAAAAAAAAAACCCCATCTTGGACCGTGTGAATCCTGTTACAACAACTGACAACAACTTAATTCTTCTACATTGTGGTTTTGTTAGAACATTTTTAGATCACAGCTTACATGTAGATCTAAGAGAAGCTACAAAACCAACTTGCTAAAACCAGCTTTTTCCCCCCTATGAAATCTCACAGACAACACTCACACTTCATTCAATACTTTAGATCCAGTTATATAAAGTCTAAGTGAGGAACCTCTTCCTGGACGGGGCCATTAACTGTGCAGTGAGCGAGAAAGGGAGAAAGAAGGCAGAGTCAGAACAGGGTGGGATAGGAGGGAGGGGCAGCACTGGAGCGGGCCTGGGCTTGAATGCTCCATTGAGGTTTGGTGTTTTGATGGAAAACTGTGGCAGAGCTGGGCCAACTGCAGCAACAGTGGCAGCAAGAGAGGCCGGGACCAGACCAGCCCGTGGAGAGAGGAAAAAGAAGAGAAAGAGGGAGGACAAACAGCTCTAAGGGAGCTCTGATGCACAGCCATTTCTGTGCACAGGTCTCCCACACTAAAGAGGAAGGGAAACAGTACATAAGGAACTAGGCAAAGTAATGCAAGATTCAGAGGAAATACTTCGGATTACTCTCGGTTCCTCTTAGAATTAATCTAAGCAGACCTAGGGAGATTATTAAAGTTTATCTCAGATGTGCATTATAATGTGTTTTGTGTGCCAACAGAGAAAAATAAAACATTTTAAACTCAGGGTAAGATCTGGCAGGATGCATCAAGTTAGGAAACACAGTTGGCTTCATAAACCAAGCATTACCTTTACTATCTCTGGTCATACAAAGCTGCTGTTGTAACTTCCATTAAAGGAAGTTGCAGTAATGCAAGTCCCCTACCAGAAGCAAAGCAATACAGTTCACAGCACAGCCAGGTGTTGTTGGGGCTAAAAGGGGTGGTGCCTGTCTGTTACTAGTGTAGGATTGGACACTTTGGGAGTTGCCTGCAGAGATCAGACTGAGGTGTGTCAATTCCAGGAGTTGAAGTGTACACCATCACACAGCTACACACCCTGAGATGGTAGATTTCTTTGGAAAATTTGGCAGAGCTGGACTGCAGGTCTGTGGTGATGGCACCATGTCCTCAGCTGAATATCAGTACTACATTATGCCACTGGCCAGCCAAGTACTTTATGAAACTGGCAAAATCTGCTTTTTTCCCCACCTCACCTCCTTAGAAGTAAGATTTCATCTCCACTGTGTAATAATACAGTCACGTGAACAGTCTGATTCATGCCTGCAGCTGGCCAATAAGAGAGAACACAAAGACACTGCTTGTTATCTAATCTATATACCTGAGTCACACAATTTGGGTGCACACATACACACACACCAAACAAAAAAAAAAAACAAACAGTCTGCTTGACGTCATTCCCTATGCTTCCCTGCCAATGACAAAGAGGTTCTCTACACACACACCATCATTTTCTCTTTTTAAACCACTGTCTGCACTTCACCCTAACCTCATGTCAAATGCAATGATGTCACTTTCAATATGTGACCTAAGCAGTGTTACCATGTGGTGCTTTGTACACTGAAATATGGATTTACAGAAAAAAGGATTAAGTAAGTGTATGAGACAGAGAGAGTGAGGGAGACAGGAAGGGAGGTGTGGTGTGTACTGGAGAGACAAGACCAATAGCTTTGGAGCTCAAGCTACAGCCTCAGGGGGAAAACTGTGCCCTTTCTGCCCCAATAAACCTCATCAGGATTCCTGACATGAAGGCCGGGGGGATAGACATTTCTTCACGCTATGCTGTCTGCTGTCCTCGAGCACTGGGAAAGGAAGGAAGGTGGCTGAATATGCTACTCTGCCAAAACACTTGAAGTTATGAGGCCTAATACAACAAATGGCAAACTTTTCCAATCAATGAGCAACTTCTCTGAACTCACAAGACTTTTAATGTGCAGATGACACATTATTTTTCCCCCCGCTAATCATCTTTTCAGGTTGAAGATCATAAAATATTCATTCAAGGACATTATGCTCATTAAAGCAATTTAGCCCAAGAAAAGCAAGATAATTTCAAAAATAATTTGTCACTAAGGGAAACAGTCTATCCTAGGGATATTCACTAGCCTACAAGAATATATAAACAGAAGACTGAAGAAAAGGTATCACCACGTATTCCCTGTCCTGCCTTTCCTTTTTTGTTTTGGCTATCTGCTATCAAAGAAATGTTATCCAATTAAAAAACTGTGGGTAGGTAATTCAACTTGTGTTTTTACAATGGTTCTTGTAGCCAGCCCCCTTCCCAAAAAGAAAGAAAAGAAAGCAGGCGTGTGTCAGTCTGAGTCATCTCTGAATCAGCTGAAACAGGCAGTGTAAGATTAATCACAGTGCAGCGGCATGTTGCTGGCTCTCTCTACAATACAGCCTTTCATAGCAAACACAGAAAACATTCAATTAGAGCATCTCCATCCTGAGGACTCTCAGCATGGCAAGTAAAATGCATCCAATGAGCTACAGCCGGGATGCTGCTCTTTAATGTCAACTATCCATTTCCGGTTATTTTAGACAAAGACTGGATCCAAAAAGTACTAGAAATTAAGTTATAATTTCTTTATCAACTTGACATTCTGAGAAATAAATACTGTAAAAGCAATTTATCTTCAAATCTATTGGAGCGCTGAGCATAATAGTATGGCTTCTTCACTGCCACAGATAGCTTGAAGGCAGCAGCCTAGTTTAAGCCCACAAAGCCCTTACATGGACATGTGAGAACTTGACACTTGGGTAAGACAGCTCTGTTTCCTCGTCCCCCTTTTCTTTACTGTTGTGATCCTGTCTTTCATGAAGTGAAAGTAATGTTTGAGCCCTGAAGCTCTTCTGCTTAACAGCACAGGAGGTGCAGGACAGTAGAGGGTGTCCACATGCATCAACATCACATAGTTGGGTGACAGACCCCCAACTCTCTCAATGCTCAAGAGCCCCAGCTAATATCCAGGCTCCACCCACCCTCCAACATCACCACCCCTGGGCCACTGCTTCTTTCATTCCCCTCTGTCTTCTTCGTGCCATTTCCTAGATATATTTCTTTCCTTTTATTAGCTTGAGATAAGAAGAATTCTTAATAATCTTAAAAAAGTAATGAAAAAGACCCAGACAATTTCACTGGCTTGCAGTTTTCACCTTACCACTTTTTATTTGTACTTTGGTGTAATAGTAAAATATTCTCTGTTCTAACATGGACCACAATAAAACGTAGTAATGACAGGAGACAGAGGTTGATTAAAGCAAAAGTAAAAAGACATGCATGTTATTATGGCTGAAAAAGAGTGAAACAGAGCTGGATGAGAATGAACAGAGCTGGTGTGTGCCTGCGAAAGTGACACCCAGGTGTGAGCAGTAGTCCTAAGATCCGTATTTACATTATATAAATAACCAAAACAAAGAATACGGTCAGTTGTTTGGTGAAGACTTTAGGTGGTTTATATGGTACATTGTGTGCGCTGCTATCATTCTGGAGAAAAATTCAGTAATCTTTTGGTTTTGCTGCACGACTGCTAGATATCCCAGGTCGGGACAAAGTGAAAAAAAAAACAAAAAACAAAACATGTAGCATGTAATTGAACCTAAAAACAATTTCAATGCTAACTCTAACGTGCACCCAAACAAAACAATCCGGATAAATGGCTTGCTTTGTTGCATTATTTTTTTTTACTAAAAAGCTCTTTTTCTTGTGTTCCAAACAAAGCACACCCCTTTTCTTAGCAACAGCTGTGCTTTGAGCTTTTAGGGAGGGTTAGGGTTAAAAAAATAAAAAGCAGCACAAAGTCACTTGCTGTTTAATGTAGCTCCAGTCATGAGGACGAAAAGAGAATCCTGTCCCATCCAGACAAACTAATACTCACGTTTTCACAGGTGAACCCCATGGAATCATTTGCCTCCAGATTGCTGTTTCTTCGCTTTCACAATCACTGCAAAGGCTGGCTGTGGGCTTCTATGTTAAATGCCCTACTACCGCCATGCTAGTTGCTGTTGCCTTGCCTGGGGCCTTTCTTTGCCCCTGTCAGCACCCACAGAGGTTGTAGGAAGCCTTGAGAGGTGAGTTTTATGATCTGGTCCAACTTGTCAACATTGTGTCCTCCAATAGCCCTTGTTAAAATGTATTTCATTTTGTTTTTCATTTTCTATATACATTTTCTAAAACAACAAATGTATGACTTTTTAGGTAATGAAAATTTTTGTTAAATAATCAAGCTTACAAGACTGACCAGAGCAATAATTGGTATTGTCGGTTTTGCAATATTTGAGCTCCCTTAAGCAGGAAGCCATGCCTGTTAATCAGCACTGGACATTTAAATCCATTACAGAGAAGATGGGGTAAATGCACCAGATCTCACATAGGACAAAATACAGGACAGCTGCAGAAGTGATTATGTAAAGCAGCATGCCAGTGTGGTGCAGATGCTGAAGACACAGCTACAATTGCAAGGCTATATTAATGTTCTTTTCCTATCCATCCAAAAAAAAAAAAAAAAAAAAAAAAAAAAGCTCATCAAGACTCACTAGACTAGAAATAAATATTCAACCTAGTTTTTAAATGTGATCAAAAGCTATCTAAAAACAAGTGTTTGCAGCACTTCAGCTCATCATTGAATTGATTCTCGTTTTTTCCTGTGGATGTGTTAGCCATTCAGCCAATTCATGTAAAAAACAGAAACGAAACAAAAAAATACAGCAAATAATAATAAAAAAAACAAACAAACAAACAAAAAAAAAAAACCAGCTTTTAGTGTAATATACAGCGCAACCATGAACTACAACTTCCAAATCTTCCACTGAAATGAATCATCACCTCCATAAAACAATCAAAACCAATTCTTGATGCAATGCTCTATTAATATAAAATTTATTGCACTGCTGTGTTTGATGAGCTCTACTTTCTAACTCTGCTTGAGATCTCTTTGCTCAACATCATGGGACACAAGAAATCAAATCTGACGGGGGGGGGGGGGGGGGGGGGGGGGGGGGGCGAGGGGGGACCACTGGGACATGTAGCTACTGCTTATGAATGTAAAACAAAAAAAGTCTGATGCACAATGGAAAATCAGTCCTGGAAAATAATAAGCAACTTGCATTAAAACTGGACAAAAGCACTCATTTGCAGTATAGATAAAGTATAGCAATATAACCTGAAAGGTTGCTCATCAAGCAAAAAACTACTGCCCCCAAAAAAGACAGACTACAATGTGTGACTCCACACAAAGAACATACTTTCAACTGGTTTGATGAAACAAAAACTTTACTGTCTGACCATAATGACCATCATTATATTTAAAGCACTAAAGATGACGCTTGCAACGCCATCCCAACCACAAAGCATGGTGGCGATATATTGCTGCAAGAGGGGCTGGTGTACTTCTTAAAGTAACACAGCACAATCCAACCAGCATAGCAAAGCAACAAACAGAAAAGCCTAAAAGAGATAACTACTGCCAATGAGAAGAAAGCATGAGACACACTGGAGAGTTTACTACCCCGTCCAGAGCATGAAGAGAACATAATGCCAGCAGACAAGCCTCACTCACTTGCAACGAAAGATACGTGTCAAACTTGTGTCAATTGTATGCTCTCTAACACACACATTCATTTCAAACAGTGAAAAAGTGCGTGCATGGATGTGTACATTTGTACACATGAAACTACAGCACGGGAAATAAATATGTAATAATAATAATACTCATTTACTACATTCTTTGAAAGGAATCTAACCCTCAGATCATCATCTATTACTACAACCTAGGTGACCTCAAGAGAAAATGTTTACCAAGATTACATATCAGGAAAAACTGTTTAAATTTATTTGGCTTGACCGCCCTTACCTAGATGTTACAGGCTATACTAGCTTTTAATCCTGCAAGCTCAAACTACAGCCTGCAACCTGCTTCATTTCAAATGTTGATTGTCACTTGAACTGAAGTTTTTTTCCACCACAAAAGAACATTTCTAAGAGGCTGGACTTTGTCTTTTCATTTGCAGGTTACATGTTAGGGTGAAATGCACATTTCCTCTGTTGCCAAGTTGGAAACTTATGATCAGAGCTTTAAGTGACTGCTGGAAATTCATTTTAATGCACGGTTTAGAGCAGCTGACGCAGCTTCCTCAGTATCAGCGCTGACTAGATGGAGCAGAGGCATGGTGCATTATCGGGGAGGGATGCCAAATACTGGAGACGCATACAAGCAGACTGGGCTGTCAGAACTGCTCATGAAAACATTTATCATAAGGAAACAAACTTCACTGCAGTGACGCAAATATCAACTCCAGTGTCCTGTTATTAAAAATAGTGGTGATATAATTACTCAACTAGCCCACAGAAATATATCAATGTTGACATATAGTTAACCGTTCCCCCTTTAAAGACTTTAGCACGGCAAACTACCAGACATTCACTGATCATGACATCTCACATCTCTCGTTTTCAGCTGATGGCTATGTCACAATGTGAAAACTTTGGCCTTTATTAGGTTGTGACTGATACTGGCTTCACAACTGAGAGCATATTTATGTAAGAATCAATGATATTGAATGATTACTGACAGGCTTGTCAGCTGAAAACTGATTACAGACATAGGTTAAAACTTTTGCTGTGAAATCACACTCCAATCAGCCTCCCTGAAAGTACCTGAAATACCTGGGTGATAAACACTGACTATTTTTTACTACTAGTAATGACACTGGAGGGGGTGTATTACGAAGCTTAACTCTTCAAGTCAAAGGTTTGTGTCATAAAAGTAGCTTCCTATTTACCTGGCTAAATTACTGTGGTAACTCATGGTGAAAAAGTCTGCTTATGACCAGGCCATCTTCTGAGTTTTGGTTTAAAGTCAAAGTGCCAGGGTTCCACTGATTGTTTCATTTACAGCATGTCTTAAGCACAATATAGATTATCTGCTAATAGGATTGTTATGCGCTGTTAAATTTCTGAATAAAGTGCAAACTGTGTGTCATATTGTCACTGAATATGCCCATGCATTAATTTGGTGATGGAGAAAATGTCTAAATATTGTTTTACTTGATTCTGATCTGCTGCCAAGTCTGATGATGAAATAAATAACTTGAATTAAACTGTTTTACTGTGCACTAAAAACCACCAAATTAACAGTTTTCTACTGTATTAATCTCGTTGCATTTTAGTATTATCTTTTTAATGTTCTGTTCTTTTTAGTTTTAATCACCATTTTATCATCATCAAATGATAACATCTCTGACTGAAGTAAGTGTCACTCATAGGGGTCATTTTGTGTAGAAAAAGGGTCTAATGCCTCACGAATCACTGCTTTTCCGAGCACAGAGCATGAAGCAAAAAGCTCTGCTTAAGAGATAAAGTTGAGAACCACTGTTGTGATACCTGTTATCTCCAGCTGGGGTTTTAGGTTTTGTCCAGCCAGCTAATGCAAAGAAAGCCTGGTTGTGTTGAACTTCATTTGCAGTATACCCCTCAGTACCACTTCCCGAGAGGGCCTCAGGGGTGTGGGAAAATCGTGGAGATCAGCAGAACACTATGACAAAGAGTGAACTGCACACTAAACTGACCCACCGGCTGGCAGCCCAACCCCAATAGATACTGAATGCATCCTCCCACCAATGCCAACAGAGCAAAAAAACAAACTGCACAACACCACACATGGCTGGAGCGAAGGCAAAAGCAGGGAAATACAGACACACATAAGGCAAGAGTGAGCAAGCAACAAACCAAAAACCTAATTGATCAGTGCAGTCACTACCAGCAACTGTTGTGGAAAACAATGTAAACAGACCATACATACAGAACAATAATTCCAAGTACAGGCCAGCAGCTGGTGCCAGCCACTGCTGCCATCAGTGCAGTGGGGGAGGGGGGTGTCATATTTATTTTAAAAAAAACAAACAAAAAAAAAAAAAAAACTAGGGCTGGGCTTTCGCTTCCCTCTAGCTCTAGCCATGAGGGTATTTCATATCCCAACCTGGTGTAATAAGCTCCCCTTCTATTCTGACTCCTTCCTTCTCTCCTTGCAGGTATGTGACATTCAGGTGGGAAGGTTTGATGCAATACAACAGCTCCACTTTTTGTTTTACTGCCAGAGAACATCATTTCAGAACAAAAACCTCTTTATTGTCCAGGCACGAAAACCACTGTCATGATGCAATGCAGAAATCAGTGATGGACACACGTGTCCATACATTGGGGTAGTTTTGGACACATCCATCGCTGCATTCTTGAAGGCTGTGACACAATGTTTAGTCAGCTGGTCCAACTTTTAGTTTAAGGTGACAACTGCCTTAGATAAGATGATTACTCTCCGAGCTAGGGTTTTGTCTAAATCCAGAGATTGTTTTAATAGGTGTAGGAGAGGTTTAGCTTTAAAGGCTTAGGGGTAATAGTGATGTTGAAAGGTGTACAGGGATCACTGGATGACTGTTCCCTAGCACACAAACAGTAGAAGTCCTTCTCATCCAGTCCATAAGTAGTATTTTACAGTCTACAGAGAACTCCATTATCCATGCTGAGATCAGCAGTTTCCATCAAGATCTGATGTCCTTCATTAGTAACTGAATAACAGTTATTACCGAGCATCATCTACATAGGTCAGTGTTTTACCTAAACCGTGTAAAACACGTTTTCAGATCAACCGTATCAAGGGACTTTCACAAAAATGTTATGATTTTATTACTTTGAAGGTGAAAACAGTGCATTAACAGAATATAAAAGGTGGTTGTTTACTGTACCTGTCAGTGAAGCTGGGCTGTGTGTCACTCATTGGGCTTCCGGTTCTAGATTTGCAGCAAATTATATCCTATTAACATTTTCCAGAGTGTGATGAGGCGATTTCCTGGAGCGTCTTTCTCTGGCATTCGTCTGGAGTAGGCAGGGATTTTGAGAACGATGCTGGGAATCAGTTCACTGTGAGGTTGCTGCAAGGCACCTCCAAACACCAGATGAGCCTAAGCTACAACCAGGACTTCTTGTTAAAATTAAATGACAGCAAAAAATCTACAGTGCAGATCATAAAAATCAATCGGGGCCTTGGTCGAATTAGCAGTCCTACCCCGTAATAAACAATATTTTGGCAACAATAATAAATATACTGGTGCAGCTGACACAAGTTGTCGTGTATGTACGAACTCCTCGTGTGTCTCCTTTGCATTCACATCCCAGTTTTCCGCCGATATGATGTATGTAAACAATGCGTATCCCAACGTTCCTGACACCTTGGCCCTGCGATGTAGTTCGTCTGCCAACACCCAGCTCGGCCGAATGGCCTCGGTGTCTAAATGATCGGTGAAGATGCTGGAAATTCCTCCAGTCCCATTAGGTATTCCCTGCTCCAAGAAATGCCTGTCTGTGGCTGTGGGGACGACTCTCCCGTGACCAGGAGAATCGCTCAATGCCGAGTTTAAACGACCCGTGTTAGAAATTAGCAAAACAACTGCAGCTAACGTCAAACCGCTTTGATTAAAAAGAAACGAACTGAGTTAAACGGTCATTTAAAAAAAAAGCACATAGGTTTCCCCCCCAAAAAATCCTTTCTCACTGCAAACTGGCAGTCGTTGAATCTCACCAGCTACCAGCTAACAAAACAGATGAGCTCTTTCAGCAAAAAACTTTGCTTCGTGGGCTCTTGTTTCGAGTGCAAACTAAGCAAACTCCCGTTCACAACAATGAGCCGGCCAACGAGCGAAACATACATACACAAAAACCTCGTGTATTTTCACTGGCTTGCGATACGTCTTCGCGTTATGTCCTTCAAAAAGACTCCTTGAGGAAACAAAATGCAGCGGAGCCCGTTAGCACAGCACAGCGTCTCTTGACTCCATGTTCCAAAAGAAATCGTCAATTCTCGACAGAATTCCCGTGGATGGAAAGCAGGCTAGCTATGTGGCCGCCAGCTAACGGGAAAGAAAGTAACCACCGCTCCCGCGTAAACAACGACAAAAAAGCGTCGAGGGGCTTGAAACTTGTAGCGAACATTAAACGTTATTTTTTCCCAACGTACAACGCTGTTTGTTCGAGAGAATAACTTGAGGAAAGGTACCAAAAAAAAATCCCACTTTCTGCCGCTAGCAACGCCCTAGCTAGCAGTTGGGAGAGACTAACCACTTCCTGCCGCCGGGGAGAATTTATTTCAGCATAATATCAGGTACCACTACTGAAAAACGAGTAACAACGACAGCAAGCACTACTACTACTACTGGTAACAGTAATACTAAACATGTATAATTTATTCGTGTATGATGCAACTATAGTAGGCTGTGAATATAACAAGCAGCGCCTCAATGGCGTGTGCAGCTGGCAGGGATATTAAATAATGGCCACTGGGCCAAAAAATTGTTATAATTTGATCATTTTTAAATGTATAGACACGAATATCTTCATGTTAGTCAGTCTCCTTCTCAATAGTGCTTCAAGTAACTGTGTGTGCCGTAAAAGTCAAATATGGATGCAAAAGGCACTCATGAAACTGACACAATAAATTATTCATGCATTTCATGCAACGTGTTGAACCTTCCAGTCCAAGAGTCATTTATACGACTCCAGTTTTTGTGCATGTGATATTACTGGAAGCAAAACCAACCATCAAATGAAAATGATAAAAAAAAAACTTCATCTGTCCCATTAAGGTTGTGGTGAGTCATATTTATCAATGCAAAGTACATAATTTTATCTTTCTTGATAAACAAATTCCCGTCTGGCTTGTACTCTAACCTTTTTCTCACACAACTACCTTGCTTAAATACACAACTACTGCGCTACTGTGTGATTGCTGTGCTGACCATTGCAGTCACACATCACTGCATTTCTGGCACCCTACATTATACTGTAAATACGACAATAAATAAGGCACATTGTATATTACACACAGCATGACACACACCTATCTCCACTTTGCATTGGTAAAGACTGAAAACTGGTCCAAAACGACCGAATTTATGCTAAAATGAGAAAAACCAAAAAGTTACACATGGACTTAATGTAACTTAATGTAAGTTGCTGATGCTTTGTGTTTAAAATAAAAAGTGCTTTTCTTCCCTTTTCATTGCTATTTTAGAATTGCAGAAAGACCACATCTTTCCTCTCTCATCATTCATAAATAATTGATATGACACCATCATGTGGACAGCTTAGGTAACTTCACTCTCAGTCGACGAATTCATCTCGAGTTTCGCTAGGCTTGACTAGAACACAGTTGATGTTTCAGTTTAGTTGTAAATTTGCTGTTTAGTGAATGCAAACAACATGTCAAGTTTATTTTATTTCACTTTACACAGGGATTACAAAGGTGAACGATGAAACCCCGACCCAAAATGGCTCTTGTGACGCCGCCTCCTGTGTTGAATGAGTTTACAGTACATGAGAAAGGATAAAAACACATTAGGAAGGTACATTCAGATAACTAAGGCACACACTAGTTAGGTTTGTACTTTCTTGTATGTATTGGTGATGCACACAGAGACTTCTCTCAGTGCCAGTCAGGTGAACAGACATAGGAAACAAACAGATGGCATGTTTTTAACCTATTGCGACAAAAACATATTCTCACAATTAAGACAAGAATGCACATAAAAATCTGGGCTCAGTCATTATAGTCCCTTAATATAAAAACTTCCTGTCTTCATCCCAGTAGCACATTTTTTATTAAGGCAAACATTGTATAACATGTTTATTTCAAAATGGTTTATTTAAAAAAAAAGACCTTTTGAAAGACTTGCACAATGTACAGATAGCTCAGAATGAATTTAATCAAAGCTTGGACAATTTCTGACAAGATCTCTGTGAGACTGAAACATTCAACAAACAGCTTATTAAATTAAATTAGCTGGGAGCTATCAGTGCAGAGCACAGATCTTGTCTAAATGATTACTCACGCGCGACCACCCTCACACATCTGGTACAATAAAGTTGACAAGGGTTACCATTTCAGAAAACATGAGAATGTATTTATAGTTTACAATTTACACTAAAAAGAACACATTTAGAATTTAATAGACTCAATAAAACTGTAACATAGAGCTTTAAAGGAGGGATGCAAAATAAATAGAAATTTGATTAAACACATCAAACACACGTCAATCTTTCTGATATTACTTAATTTCCCTGAGTACCAATCCTAGTCTGTTGACATCACTAAAAGTGTTTCACAAGGACTACAACATTACATGTAAACTTTTTCTTTTCTAGTAGGGAACTTCCTTTTGGAGCCACACTGCCACACATGACTAGGTCACAGTTAACGGCAACTTTTCTTCCCACAGGTTTTCTTTGTGTGTTTATACAACATGCTTTGGTTTTCAGTGATATAAACTGCGTCAGTGCTGTTTGCACCTTTTATGCATGTTCAGCTCCAAAATCCACAAACCTTACAAAAAGAAGCCTTAGCATTTTTTTAATTTAAAAATCCCTTTTTCTAAAATCACACTTCAACATGGAGAAAGTTGCTTTCCATGTACTTTCCATCAAGTGTCCAAAGCGAAGAGCAGAGAAATGACATAAATGGATTCCCTTCTGATGCCGATCACTCCTTCTTCCCTTCATGACCATTAGCTGCTAAAAGCTCTTGGCGGTCTCTCTGGTGTTTGTGCCAGCTTTTGCTCTTCCGGATGGCAAATCGAACAATGTCTACCATAAAGACCCAGGAAAGGGCGTACATGGCCACTCCGCCACACTTGATAAAGAATCTCGGCCTGGGGGAGATCAGCTCACAGTACAGCATTGTGCCTCCCACGAAGATTCGCATCACCACAAACAGCAGCACAAACAGGACGTCCACAACGTCCCCCAGCAGAGTCCCGTAACGTCCAGTCTGCTTGAGGAACCAGCGCGCCTGCAAGAGAGGGTTGGTGATTTCACTGCCAAAGAGCACCGCGCACGACTCGATGCCAGACTCCCCCAACCAAAGGGTCAACAGGATTCCCAGGATGCTCATGGTGTGGTGGGCCAGCATAACTGGTCCCTCTGTACGGAAGTACACACACCAGGCCATGTCAAAAATAAAATAGCCCAGACTCAGGACCATGGCACTTATCTGCAGAGGGGTGTTCTTTGTACCTGGCATCCACAGACAAAAAAAGACCGGCTTTAGTTAGCTTCTTATAGAAACAGATAAAACAAGTTATTACTGTGAAATGAGCACATAGTTGTTTATATTGGCGTGTAACAAAAACAGCTCTTGAGAACTTTTTGTCTTTGTGTCTAAAGATTTTTCAGCACCTTACAAAAAGTTTCCACTGGTAGTTAGAGCTCAACTGTGCTAACTAGTTTAGATGCCTCATGTCTGCATCAATTTTCAAAGAAAAAGCAGCAGATGTTACAGTGAAAACTAATAGATGAACCTAAACAGTAATGTCACATTAATGCATAAGAGGATATAATATTAAGTCTGTGAGCTGCTTAAAATCTATGCTGTGTCTCTGCATCCTTGCTGTCTTTTTAGGTTTTAATGTGCACACAAAATCTTGACAAGCTGCATCCCCTACCTGGATAAGTAAAAGGCCAAGGTCCATCTACATAGCCTATGTACGCTGTGATGCAGACTGCCAGGATCCCGTGCACCAGCGTGACGAGTCGACAGTTCCATTCGTAGCTCCTGGATCCGTTAACGTTACACAGGACAAAGTAGAAAGACACCCAGCAGGATAGGCACAGGAGAGCACAAACGACAAGCACAGCCATCTTCCCCTCTGAAGGTAAGTCAAACAAAGAAAAGCAGCAAATTACAGCTAAACAAACTTCTCAGCAGTCATCAAGCCAACTCTGACTCACATTACATGGCGAGAGAAAAATGCAAGGAGGAACTTCTTGCTCTGTAATATCACTTACAGTAGAAAAAGAAAGAATCACCGTCCAGAGATTTGAACTGTGCACTCTTTGTGAGGGAGCAACAATTAGCCTTTGCTTGAACTATAATAGTACTATAGTAGGCCGGCTGAGGGTCTGGTGGGGTGAGGGGGACGTCTCTTCTTCTGCTGTGACGTTTGTACTAGGAGGTGAGACCATGCAGACAGATGAGCCCACCCTCAGTGAACTGGAACAAGATGTACACTTGATTCTTAAAGATTGAAGCTAGTTTCAAAACTGGCAGAGAGGTTACTGGGTGCTGGGTCTCAGACAGTTCCCGAGAGGGACAAAGGCTCTTTCTCCCTTATTATTTGACATCTGCACTAATAAGCAAACAAAAAATGTCCCGTTGCTATCTTCGTTGTTATGCTTGTGATGTCCACATGCCAGCCAAATAAACTAAAAGATATTCAGTTACTACAACACACATATAAGAGCAATAAATTACTATATTTAAGAGGCGGGACACTGAACCGTTTCAGATTTTCTGCTTGAAAATGAATATGTTAATAAATTAATTCATCTGTTTATGGACTCCGCTGCAAATCATTTTACAGATTCACTTGTACTATGGATAAAAAGGATGCACCTAAAGATGATATGAAGACTAGGCTTGAATTTATAGTCTTAGAAAACCTGCATGTTCATCTGAAAACGCACAATAAAGTAGGGAGAAAAAAATCACGAGCAAACAAAGGAAACATCTGAGATCTGAATATGCAATGACAAAATTATGTAATGACATAAAATAAAACTAGTAAGTCTTGAACGATTCCACATTTCTCTATATTTATCTTCCAAGAAGCCAGACTTTCTGGTTTTGAGTGATCGTTCTCCATGCTTTATAAAGGGTTTTGAAAGTTTTTCAGTCCAGTCCTTTGACCTGACCATTTTCTTGGGAATGTTTTTTTTTTAATTCAAGGATAAAAAGGGACATAACTCCAGGAATAAACAAGTATTATGCCTACATAATAGAAAATCCATTTTAAATTGTGCCTTGTGCACTCTGTTAGTAGCAGACAGTCACAAAACTGTTCTCTTTTTTGAATCTATAAAAAAAAATGCCACAGATAATACACTTTAACGTGCATAAAATAGTATTTTTGCACCAATACAGTTATTCCAAAAACAACTAGAGGATGGAAAGATGGCATATCTTAGTACAGCATGCAGTGTGTCATTAAAAGATCTGAGGAACCTGGACAAGAGGAGAACAAAAGCAGAAGTGGCAGGCCGAAAAAAAAAACTATCTGTAATACATGAACAATATTTGAAAGTCGTGTCCTTAAGAAATAAGAAAAAAATCCAGCAAGGATGTGACACAAGTCCTAAGAGATGCGTCTGGCCCAGACAATTCATCAGTTGATCCATCTACTTTTCACTGGAGACTCATCAGAAATGGTCTCAGTGGAAGGGTGGCTGTCAAGAAGCCATTCTTAATCAACAGATAACAATGTAAAAATTGTAAATTGTAAAAATTGATGGAATTATAAACACAGAGAAGTACACTCAGATTTTAATCCTCCATGCAGCCCAATGTGGAAAGCATCTGATTTGCAGCTGCTTTGTTTTTCAGCATGACAATGATCCCAAACACTGCCAATGCAGTAAAGACATACCTGGATAGAAAAAACACATATTGGAACACTATCATTCATGGATTGGCCTCCCCAGAGCCCGGACCTCAACATTACTGAAGCAGTGTGAGATCATCTTGACAGAGAACAGAACAAAAGTCATCCAACATCCAAAAAAGACTACTTAAACTTTTAAAAAATTGAAAAGAAAGCTTACCTAAGAGAGTTCAGGCAAAGCTAAGGAATAACGATTGTTGCCAAATATTGACTTTCAGGCGCTTTAGAATTGTACAAAGTCTGTTTTTGCCTTATTACACTGCATTCCCATGAATGTTTGCACATGTTTCAATATATGCTCATTTTACTAGCAAAATATAAAGAAATGAGTGGTGACTCAAGACTTCTGTAGAGTACACACAAGAAAACACCAGGTAACTGAACAACTACCTTTATGTTTATTATTTGTTTTTCTTCATTACAGCATGCCCTGCTGCAGGCTTTCCTAGGATAAGGGTGAGACACCTGAGCTATGTTTACTCTTATAATGGATGCAGATTTGAGCTGTTTTAAGGTAAAAACTAATAGCGTAATAATTGTGTTCCCACGCAAACCAATGAAAGGACGGGAACTGGCAACCCGAGCCCACGAACAAATGAAGAAATTTCTTCATTTGCTCGTGGGCCAGTTTATTGATGGTGACAGCAAAAGCAGCTGTTGCTAACAATGTGAAAGGGCAGCAGCAGAGCAGGGCCATAGCTCATCCCTTAGCCGAGGGGATGCTATCATAACAGGCTAACTCTGCACTGGTACTATTAGATGGATCAGGGAGCAAGCTAACCGCTAGCAAGCTAACAAAGCCTTGTTTTATGGGGTTACAACACGTTTATAAATGCGGTGAAATATAATTACCTTGACGGTTCACATGTGGCTGTCTCTCTGTTTACATCCTGGCTGTTTTGCGTCCTCTGAAGCAAATATATGCTCGTAGAAGACCGAGGCAGGTTTGTTTGGATACACACTTTGCTGTCCTTTAACTGAACGGCACCGGGTAGCAGCAACAGCAGCCTCCTTCAGCATCCTTTGTATCCCATTACAAGTAGCTGCATTTGCATGCTCTGCTCCTATTAACTTGCTAGCACTACAAAGTGTATTGCATCCTGCTTATATTATCTCGTGCAATACCATAATTAGAGATTAAAGTAGATTTATGCAATATTTTGTAGGAAAAGCATGCTTTCATCCTTGATGTAGCGATGGCAGGCTCTTTTTCTTTCGGAACAGGGGCGACACCGTGTGGGAAATGGTGGAAATTACAACCTTGATCGAAAGACTGGCATAACACACCCGAGTGCAAAACAGGACAATTTATTGGAGCACCCAGAAGCAGATGACTATGCAAAGAATCTAAACTGTATATCTCTTAATTCCCATACACCGATTCCTTTGCGCCCCCCCCCAAACACACACACACACACACACACACACACCTCCTTATACCCCATATAAGGCTTAATAAAATTACTCCAATATACCACAAATAACTTCCAAGCTGTCCATGCAGTGCAAAGAAGGACTTTATTAAAACAATTTATGTAAAACAGCTCTTAAAAATTGTACTTAACCAAATTGCTTCATTTTTTTCCGTTACGGCAGCTTTTTTAATTACAACATATTAAAAACTCTTTCATAGAAAAAAAAATATGTTTAACAATGTAATCTACAATTACATAGCAAAAACATCAGTAAAATGTTAAGGCACTTGATCACCAGAGAAGGCCACAAATAGGTGTGTTTCACTCATTTGGTTCTTCAGTTAGCAGGACATACCAGCACACTAAAAACTCTTTTTTCCTCTTTTTTCTCCCCTTTTTTTTTTTTGCGTTATGGCAGTAAAAAGGCTGAAGTTATTGAGGAAAAGCAGTCTTTTCTTTAACCTAGTACTATAAAGAACAGACAGACAAGTTAAATTTGGTCCCACAAATTTAAGAAGTGCTCCTTGAATTACACGTAAATTATCGGGGGCAGATATGAGATGTATAAATTATAGCAGGCAAAGCCGGAAACCAAGAACCAGAATTCTGGCAGCGCGCATAAAAGTCTAAAAATGCTGGTTAACCAGAAGATGGCAGTGTGGATCATTAAAGCGCCTGTTGCTTGAATGGATCCTCACATTGGGGAGGAAAAACAAAACAAAAAAAAAACACCACCATACCGAAGAGCTTGTGTCCAGAAACTGAAACTTTAAACGGCTCCTTTCACAGCATTTCTTTGACTTTGGTTTGACACTTTTTAAACAGACTGAGAGGGGTGCGAGTTGTGGGCAGGAGGTGTCCCCATGGGTAATGACAGGGCAACTCGGGATAAATCTTCACTATTAAATAGGATAATATGCCTGTTTTTCTACACCGTCTATACAAGAATGAAAACAGGCAGTATATAAGCAAAACAGGATATGGATGAGAAACAACAGCCAAGAGGTTAACCTGAAATATGTTCGAATACTTTGTGTTACTGAGGCTCTGTGGTTTAAGATGAACTTCAGAAACTAACTTAAACTTAATGCCTACAGGGAAGCAAACAGATGAGGTTATTATATTAAAAAGATTTTTTTTTAATGATAGTCCTCCATAATTTCACTTTGCAACCAAAATAAATAAAGATAGCATTGGAGAGGTTTTGTTTTTTCTTTGTAAGCATGCTTACATGGTAAAAAACAGCATTTAGCTGGTAATAAACTGTTTTCACAGAACTTTATAAGACAGATAATTCCAACATTCAAATTTTCCTTCACCAGGATGGAAGAATTTGTTTGTCTACCTCCTTTTGACTGAGAGTGGAACAGTGTTGTTCCTCTGCCGGTGTATGACTGTCCATCTTTTGTGCATACCATAGCTTGTTTGAGAGGTTTTGTTTAATTTGCCCCACTCACTTTCCCCAAAAAGGCACAAAAGTGACAGCTTCTTGGCAAAAAAAAAAATAAAAAAAATTATATATCTCTCGTTAAGACTGACAGCAAGAGGTCATTTTTCCCCAGAAACATTAGTGAAAAATTAGTGACTTTGCTGCATCTCCCTTAAAAGCTTTTGGTCTCATCTGGAACCTGAATTTATTTCTACTTCAACGTGAATGTCTGGATGTCGGCCCTCCCCACCTGACACAGCTTCACTTCACATGATATAAACCAAGGTCCAGTGTTGCTGTGGTTAGCATGGGTGGAGAAGCATTGGCTGGGCTGGCAAAAAAGAAAAAGAAGTCTTCTCGTTTCTTAAACATCCACAACAAAACTCTAGGTCTCCTCGTCCCAGAGGCAGAGCTGTTTTTGGGGAACATAGTACGTGAAATGGTATCCTTTGCTGCAGCTCTTGATGCCACACTTGTAGGTGGAGCCCTTGCCTGTTGCGTCCCGGCTGCGGCAGTACTTCAGCAGACACGGGTACCACTCCAGCCGCAGGGTGTACGTGCAGAGACATGGCTGCCACAAGTCTTTAGTAGCATGACAGGCCTGAAAGCTGGGTAGCTCTGTTGCTTGGGGCAGAACCTCAAATATGGAGCCGTCCACTCCTGTAAAACAAACAGATATTGAAGCATGTGGCAGTTAAAAACAAAAAGCAAGCAGTCGCGCGTCTGCGCCGATCGCTCCCTTTTCTGATTCCGCTCAATTAAATGCGGCTGTGATCTAGAGAGCGCAAACAAAGTGGCATAAAACAGGCGAGATGCTGCAGTGAAAGGGCAGCTTTGTTATGCTAAGGAGACGCTACGATAGGTCCCTGTGCAGATAACGGCGCAGAGCGCTCGGTGAACCGTGACCATCAACATTGTTTTCTTAATAACAAAGCTGTCAGCTGACAATAGTGCTGTCGTATGAATTCTCCTCAGCTCGAATAATTTGGATTTCCCTGCTATAAAGAATCTGCATCTCGCTGCAAACTGCTTTTTTTGAAAACAAATGGTTAAATAATGGGCTGAACCTCTCCGATAAACAAAATTAATCTGCATGCACACACATGCCGTTTCACCCTATTTCATAGTGTGCAAGAAGGCAGTTTGGAGAGCAAAGAGCGAAAGAGGAGAGGAACCTAGATAACATGCACAGTCACACAGTCTTATCATTGAAACCCCACAAGATAATACTTGAAGTCATATCACTAGAATTAAGTGGAAAGAGGTGTCTTGAAGAGAGAAACAGGGAAGATAGTGTTGAGGAGATTAGGAGAATCAGTTCAGAGACGTATGCAGAATTAGAGAGACAATCAGGAGAGGAGAAAGAAAAGGGGGGTGGGGGGGGGGGGGGGGGAGGGTACAAAAACACCAGCAGAGTTTATGTGAGGTTCAATAATAAACAAAAATCAGATGGCCGCTGACCTTTTTCCAGCCAGTATTTCACATCTGCCTCACTGGTGTAGATGGCCTCGCGAGCCTCGCTACACATGTTGTGGATGTGGGCGCTGAGGTGCCAGGCCCGACTTAGATTGACCGCTGCGCTCATAGTCAGCTGCTCCAGGCCTCTCCGCTCCTCTGCCAAACGAATGGCCTGGGGATTTTTCTGGGAAAGACGTAATATCCTCAGATTCTCCACAGTATATAATCAGCTGAAAAATCTCCATAGCACAATCTCCACCGTGTCATACCTGCCTGAGACGGGCCATGGACTCGCTGGGGATGATCTCATTGCGGTTGAGGCGGGACACGAAGCACAGGGCTTGGTACTGGTTCTGCCCTCGTTCCAGCTCGCCCAGGATCAGCGCTCGGAATATTTTCACATCCTGAAAAAGCCAAAGGGATGAGAAATGAAAAAGCTGAACAGATGACTCCCGGAAAGTATCGGGAATAGTAGTCGAGGCAAGGTTATGATAAGTTGTTGTTTATATGAGGAGAATCATCCAAATTAGAACACATACTGTTTCCATTACGGTACTTAAAGCAGTTCAATGATGTCCAAACAGCTGTCTACTCAAAGAAACAAAGGGTTTATATTCACCTCACCCATAAAGGCTCACATGACAGCTTGTTGATACTTTTTGTCTGCAGACCTGTGCAATGAGGCTCCTATAATACTGTAGTATTCTGCTGTGTCAAATTAAACCTTTCCAGCCTGTTTCTTGTCAGACCTACTAGAATTTCTCACATGCCAGAAATGTCAGACTCAATTTAGCATGCTGTTTAAAGTAGAACTGTACTACTAGCAAAATGTCAATAGTGAGAATTTTCACTCACACACACACTCACACACACGTTGGCAAATGTGCGAGCGATCTGGCACCAAACCAAAAGGCCATAAAGAGTTTGGTGAGGGGCAAGGCAAAGCATGATGGGAAGCTTCGAGAGTTTGGAGAGCAGAGCAGTAGACCTGTCCTCCTATTCATTAGAACCCCACTCCAAACCCCCTCCTCCTTGGCTTCAGCTCCAACACAGACACACAGTCCTAAATACCCCTCCTCCGCTTTTCACACACCCGTCTGAAGCAAACAGGCAGCTGAGGAGTAACAGTTTGAAGGCTTTCACTCCCTGAGCAGGAGGAACTCTGGAATAGATAAACAGCTCCGAGATAACCCCACTGAGTTCTTCCACTTCCTGTATGGAGAAGAGTACACCCTGGCAAGAAGGCAATGCATTCTGCCTCACAAGTGTTTACGCTCTGCAGTCCTTTACAAACTGCTTGGATCTTCACTCCAACAGCCACTTTTGTCTGTGAAAAGAGACACTGGTAAGGGTACAATAGCAGCACGGGTATTACACAAGGCAATCCTGTTTGTACCCTGGAAAGAAAATTACTAAGCAAATATTGATTATATAGCTTTATGAGCTGTTCACATAGTACTCAGAGGAACACAGAAATGAGCCAGTGGAAATTATATGCCTCAGCTTTTTCCTGCAGACACAAAACAATAAGATAATGTCAAAGAGCGGAGGAAGAGATATCACAGCGAAAAGAGTGAGTACAATGCCTACAGCGAGAAGGACAAGAGGGCCATTTGCCCCAGAGTGCAGGAGTAAGCAGAGGCCATGACTTCAAGACCTCCCATGCTGCAGACACATAGTGCTACGCTGGGACACCGGGTGGGGAGAAGAGAGGGAGGGAGGGACAGAAAGAAGAGGAAGGTATTCGTGTCAGCCACATGGATTTGCCCCAGGGCTCTCTGGGTAATTACAGAGCAGCATGGCAGTTCCACTAGCTCTGCTTCTCTGGAAGCGACTCAACAGCAAAGCGAAGACACTGATCCCCTCCTGTTGTGTCATTATGTCTCGTGATTAATGATTGTCTAATTTCTACTCTGCGTCTAGGCCAAAAGGGCAAAGGTAGTTTAACAGTGCTTACTGTGGCAACGATTTTTATTGATGCAATTTTGTATCAAAATGACATCATCTGCACACCATGGAAAGTCTTACGGGCACAGTTTGACAGTCATGGTGTTGAAAAATTGGGAGCACAGATTGGGAGCTGTGGCAAGTCGACAGGGTGAAATATTACAGGGGGTACTAAGGGTAACATCCATTCCCATTGTTATGTCTCATTATGGCAAAGTAAACAAACAATAATGATGAAATACCAAAAGGTATGTGTTTTACTGCCTAGTTTTATTGTTTTGGCTAAGTTTTTGGACTTACATTACCTAATTAGGAAGCAAACAGGCAGCGATCAGGTTCCAGAAAATAATTTCCCCAGAAGCAGCTTCTGGCTACACGTAGCTAGAATTAGCATCGGATCAGTTTTGACCTAAGACATGTCAAGCTGTGCAGCGCAAATGAGAAGGTCAGGATGGCAGGAAAATCCCCTTAATTATAGAAAAAAAACAAAAAAAACAAAACATACAAACCCCCCCCAAAAAACAACCCTCCTCCTGGAGATTAAATGCTTCACTTCTGAAGAGCTCCTGAAATGATTTGAAGCCATGCCAAGGACAGAGCAAAGCTGCACAACAAACATAAAGCACGCTCATGATGTATTACTGGGGTAGCGCAGACTATTCTAGGATGTGGCAGCATTATGCTTCAGGTAAACTCCAAAAAAAATGGCTGCACCGGATGTGAGAGCAGAGTTTGTGTGCACCACACCCACCATTCAAACTACAGAAAATTACTCTAGTTCTGGCATTTTGCCAGTAGACTACCTGGCTGGTGGTACTTAAGAGTTTACAGTAGTCTATAGATTTCCATTTATCCGTGTTACACAATTTGAGTTAAAATATAGAAATTAAAACCCTGAAGATCAGAAGTTGAATATAAAACCATACCTGCAAATATTAACCAAAGAGATACTTTCACCTGCATACCTGCTTTAGAACTTTTTCATTGCACAAAGAACCGCTCCAGCTGGTCTGTGGATTCAAATCGGACACTTTCTTGCTATGACCTGGACGATGCTAACCATTGCCCCTCATAAATATATATTTGTCTTAGCATTTTAGTGTTTAGAGGATATAACTTGTCCATAAGTGTATAACGGCTGGCCCTCCCTCAACCTAGTTCTACTGGAGGTTTCTTCCTGTTAGAAGAGTTTTTCCTCCCCACTGTCACCAAAGTGCTTGCTAATTGGGAGCTATCTGATTGTTGGGGTTTTCTGCTTTATTCTACATATTTGTAGCAACTTTACCTTACAATTTAAAGCGCCTCGAGGTGACTGTTGTTGTGATTTGCTGCTATATGAAAAACTGAACTGCACTGAATTGAACTTTTACAGTTTCTGGATGGTGATATTTCTTTTATCTTTATCTTCTGACAGGCCAAGATGTTTTGTAGTCTTCATATTCAGCTGGCAGCATTGGTATATTTTGTGCGCAGTCATGTAGTGAGAGTAGTTAAAATTTAATTACGACCTTTGAATGACAACACCAAACCAGTGCTGAGGACATGTCAGCTCAGGTCACGCTCGAGTAAAATTTCACTGACATTCTGACAGCAAACAGAGTAAAATAGTTATATCATCTTTGCTGCCCGCCAGAAAAAACCACCACCGTTTGGGATGTGTGCAGATGCACTCCAAAGCGTGATAAAGAAAACACAATAAAGGAGTGAAACATGAAGTGATTAAAGTAAGGTTTACACCTGTTGTTATGATGACAGGCAATATCACTAGGAGAGAGTGCGCACTCGTCTTACTGATCAAACAACAGCTATCTCTTTTTACAATCTCCCAAGCGGGAAGGTGTTTTTAAAGTCGCCGAATTATGCAAACAGAGGACTGACAGAAGATCAAACAAATATGAGACGGGGAGGAAAGGCGCTTCTGTGGTCACAGTATGGGGTAATCCCTTCCTGTTGTAACAAAACCTGCTTCATTCGTGTGATGGATTATAGAGAAAGATTTCGTCAGTTCCTGATAAAATACACCACACTGCCAAAAAGTAGACACAATAATTGCCTGGGATGCATATGGCAAGAAAAACAGTAATGCTGGAATCGAGTAGACTTGCTAGAGCTTGAAAGCACCCCTTAATTTCAAAATACTCCCTAAAGAGGAGGTGCCCACATTTGGAAAATGAGTCACCCCCCTTAAAGAGTGTTTACACCTAGAAAAAAAAAATTTGAGTAATAACTTGCTGACCAACATTACAGAAAATAACCACCTTCGGACATTACGAATTAAAAAGGCAACCTTATTCCCATCTTTAAAAAGACTGGCGATACCATAATCAAAGGGCAGCGTATCCTTGAGTTTTTTTTACTCTAGCAGAGCAGCGTAAATGTCAGGGTGGCTATAAATAATCCACACAAGTGCAAATTCCTTAACATTGCTCGCTTACACATAGGACTTAGTCCATTTGCAGACAAACTACCACTGGCCAACAGCCAAACAAGTCTGTATTCATGCAACATGACTGGTGGGTCAAACGAAGACCTGTTAATCAGGAGAGAGGGTAGGGGCTCGTTTCATTGGTGGTTACCTTTGGTGGGTCAGATTATTTAAGAGGTGCACAAAAGCCCATTCAGACACTCAAAGGGTGCCATTTACAGTGAACATTCTCAGACACTGTAACCCAGCAAGACAAACTCCGTCTCCTTGCAGAGTATATACCTGGTTTACAGGCTGTTAAAATAGGAGCCCAGCAATGAAAAGCAGTCCAAACGCTCATGGGAACATTGCACCTGCACTTGCAAGAGATATATGTATCTCAGTTTGAGTGCCATTCTGGCTGAACCGATTCACACTCGATGCAAGGATGGATATTCACGCACAAGTGCACCCACACACACGCACACAAACAGTACAGCAGTATGTGTTCCCTGTGCAGGGGGTTCTTCCTGTTTTCAAATCCCCCCTAAGACCCTGTCTGTTGATAAGGCTGATGGCTGGCTGTGGAGGACTGCTGGTAAGCCACGCTATGATGAGTCATTTGGGATCAGTGTGGGTCTGTGTGGATATTTGCCTGACATAGGACCAAAAAGTTTATGTAATACTTTAAAAAAATGAACAAATAAGATTAAAGTCAAGCTTGTATACTATCAAAAGTAAAAAAAAAAAAAAAAGGGCAATGTAATCTTTACATAAAATTCAGCACCGTACAGCCTTCCAGTTTATTCGCTTGTCTCGAGTGATGAAACCTTGTGTTTACTTTTAAAATCCCGAACCTACGTAAATGGCTCCGACTGCCTTTTGAAAACACGTATGGATTTTAAATGTTTGGTGACGGGACAGGGTATTTGCTTTAGTGTGTGAGGGAAGCCATTCAAAAAAAAAAAGCACAGGTTTTTGGCAGGGATTAAAGATCATTTTTGGGAGACAGAGGGAAAGACGCACACAGACAAAAGGAACGGGAGAAAAGCCACTGAGCTAAGACATGCTTTGAGCTGAAGTTAATTACAGACGCCCCAAAGGCAGGAATGTGGAGCCACATTTAGGTCTGGTCACACCTGGCTGTCCAAAGAGCTAACCAATTAGTAAACACTGGCAATGAATGGACAATCAAAACACTGGAAGCCATGAAAAGAAAGGTTTTCCTGTTGGCTATTCTCCTGACAAGAATGCAAAAGGAGCTTACCTTTCCCAGTGCATGAGGGGTTAATGTTTAGGTGTTACACATGAGCACAAAAATACAACCGAAATTCTTTTTAAAAAGACTAACTCTGCACAGCCCACAACATCATTTTATTCATTCATGCAGAATCTGGATACAATTAAGTAGACACACAAACAGTTTATGGGGGACTCTGCATCCAGGAAATGAGAAAGAGGCAAGCAGTGAGTGCTAACAGGGAAGGAAATGAGGCAGATAGATGAGGCATAAACAATAGAGATGGCCACAGTCCCATTCAGCCTCCAACTGTTGTTGCACATCTTTCATATCCGGTTTCAGGAACCACAAAAATAATGGTATTATTCAAACTATACATATTGATAATAGGTTTTATGTAACAACATATCCTTTATGAGCCTTTTTCTTAAAAAACAGAATCTGTTTTATGACAGGAAAGGTGACACGACAGATTGTTGACAAGGAAAAGGGTGTTGTAATGCCTTCCCAGGTGTGGACCCCTATGACTTAACTGCCTGAACTATCACTGACCTAAAATTAAAATAAATAAGTCCGAAGTTTGCGAAGTGGCGCTACCCAAACGGACACAGCCATGAATTTGACAAAAAGAATATTTCAGGAGACAGAAAGATCTGGCACGCTTCAATTCTTTGTCAGTGTCATTGCCAATCTTCTTCATCTTAAACCATCTGTAGTTAGACAAAAATTACAACTATGTACACTGCAAGCCACAACTGCCGTCTTCATGTCCGTCAAAGGCTGCTACCACAGCACCGTGCGGTCCCTGTCCTGATCAGTAAGAATTTTTTTAAAAAAGCTAGATGATAGTCATCTCTCTGCTCTGGTCTCTCCCTGGAAGCAGAGACTGTGAAAATGGGAAGCTCTTTATCAGCAGTATTAAATGTGAACATCTGGCCTTCTGGCGAGAGGAGGAGGGGAAAAGGATAAAGACACCAACAGGCGCAAAGGGGCCACCAGAGGCCAAAGGGGGATCATGAGGAGACCCGAATGGCAACAACAAGACCACAGAAGAAGCTTGTTTTGGTGTTTTGTTTTTGATTTTTAGGGGGGGGGGGGGGAAAGCAGGGAAAATTATGGCCATGGGTAAACAAACAAACAAAAAGTTCACTTTTAAATACTTCAAAGTTAGCTGAACTCTTCCTCCAGCACAGAGTAACCTTACAAGATCTTAATGTACTAAAACGAAAAGTAAGCGTTCAAGAATGCCACCTCAAAGATTTAAGACAAGAAAGCAGAACTAGGCAGTAACTTCTCTGAACAGAGTCATTTTCCCACGCAAAAAACATACAAAAGGAAAGCAGAGTAGGAGGCGAGGTCTTCAAAGTTCATCCCTTGAGTAAACAATTTGCCACATGGATTTCTGTGACTCACAGATTGCTCACAGTCACCGTTTGGAGTGTGAAAACCTGTGTGCCTTATAACGTACTGAACGTACCTGAAGCAACAACAACACTTCCTGGAACAGGTGACACTCACCCATAAAAAGGACTTTACAAGTTTGTACAAGTGACAAAGAGGGATGGTGTTTCAAGGTTGAGTAAGAGGCAAGGTGTGGCAGCCAAAAGTAAAGAAAAAAAAAAGGTTGCTACGGTACTGTACTAATGTGAAGTACCTGTAACATGGGAAAAAAACACAACAGCCAGTTGTGACTCTTGGCAAACCTCTGCGTTTTACACTAACAAGAAAAAGAACAAAGTGGACTGTCATCGGCCTCCCACGCAGGAAAAAAAAAGAAAAGAAAAAGAGTTTGTCTGACAGATAATGCAGTTAAACAATTCTAATGGCGCATACAGCATACGAAGGCTCGAAGAGAACTCTGAATGAGCACCTGCCTAACTGGGTCACACTCTGCAACCCAATGGGAGGGCACACAGAAAAGCTAACCAACCTAACTCCCCACCCTCAACTTTCCTTCTGTGTCTGACACAGCACATGAGGGTGTGTGGAAAAAAAAAAAACTCCAATCCATTCTTACGGCAAGCTTATTTCTGGGCGTGTGCATAAAGCCTCTGTGCTTTGAAGACCATCACAATGAGCTGAGCTGACGGTAACGCAGGCCTCCGCAGTGAAAGCCGATCCAGTTTGCAAGGTTCAGGGAGAAAAAAAAGAAAACGGACACCGACGTGCTCATCAGTGCCATCATTCACAAGATCCTGACCCAGTTAACGGGATGGTGTAAGGTGCAGATGATCATCCCCATCGGAAAAACTCTGAACCTCAAATATAGTTGGTGATTTTTTTGGATCAGCAGTTTCTTTGTTCTCCCACACCCCTATTTTCAAAATTGTTCCAATAACTGAGGTTTTGGTAAGAACAGCAAACTCCTAAAGCTTTGTCACCCAAAGTAGTAAAAACGCTAGCGTGAGCGGAAGCCTTTCAAATTTCCTTCTAACTGATGGTATCAGCTGTTTATTCCTACTATCTCAAACTATGCAGTTCTAGTTTTAAAGTGCAGAAAGAAAAAAAAAGATCCTCTGAGCTTTAACGACCATATTAGGTGGCTAAAGGGGTGACAGGAGACTGTCTGCATTTTGTTTCAGATGCTTTTAAATCACTTTTGACTTTTCTTGCTGGTTAGGATTAGGCATTAAAAAAAACAAACCCATAGTTAAGAGAACAAGAGGGATTGCGGTTGGGTTTAAACATGCCACCTGACATTGCACTTAAAGGGCAAAGGAATCCTTTACAAGCATTCACATGCAGTCACTTAAGAGTGACAAACTTGCTACATTATTTAAAGCACACCTTAGATGTATCAAAGGACACCTAGTTATTTGACATCATGGAAATGACAGCAATGCACTTGCTACTGGCCGCCTAACATTAAATTGTAACTGCAGTGCGCCCCACGGTGTACTTCTAATAAGAGTCCCAAGCCCTGATAAGCGTGGAGGTTTGCGTCAAGAAGGAATCGAATCAAACATCTAGGAATAAAAGAAGACCTAAAAAGTCTATAAATCGAAATAGGCCCCGAAATTTAAAACCCTGAAATCGTATCCAGATAATAAAAAGGCTTTACAGTTGCAGGCCAAGGTGCCTGTAACTATAGATGTACGATGACGTGCACCACTGCATCCCAGATCCCCGTGAAGTCATTCACATTCCTGCATTGATGGACAGAAAAGACAAGACACACAAACACCAAATCTGGAAAGACCCAAAACAAGCCCTGAAAGATGAGGGTCATTTCCCTCGCATTGACCTTAAGACAACGGTTTATGTTAAGCTCAGGGTACTAGCCTGTGTTGAACCATAAATTGCAGAATTTAATGGGGTGGAAAGGGGGGGGATACAAAATTGGCAGCTACCTTCTCTATTCAGAGCGACATCTGTGCTGAGATTTGTCTCACAGTGGGGGAAAAAAAAAAAAAAAAAAAAATCTGCAGATCGACGTGAAACATTTCATCAGGATATTTCTGAGCTGCAGACAGATTGCTGCAATTTTACATAATTTAGAGTCGATTCAGCTGTAAATACTTCATGGAGACCCCAGATGGGAATAAAAAGCTCCTTTACTGCACGCTGAAAAAAGAAAAAAGAAAAGAAAAGAAAAAAAAGAGTGTAACCTTCAAATGCAATTACAGAATAAGTGGCAGATAATCAACTCCATCCAACCCCATAACGCCTGTGCTTCATAAAAAAAGCAAACCGCACTATCATAAATCTGTTGCTTTGAAGTGAACAGACAGCGGTGTCCACATGTTGAGATTCAGTCAACATGACACAGAGGTGTCATGAGCAAGCTAAAACCACCTTTTCATCTTTTCCATATGCTTACAGACCATCAGAGAACCTTCCTGAAATCGCTGCACGGCTCATACACTGTGATTCATTGCTTGGATAAGGTTGACTAAACTTCCCTCTCACATTCAGCAGACCACTTCACCAGTGTCTAATGGCTATAACATCTACCATCACATTTTGCCACGTATTCACAAAGCAGCAAATAGTAATGAGGCTGCTGTCCCGTGACTACATTTCAGTTCTTTTTTTAAATCTCAGTGAACGAGACTTGCTCTTCAAAATGTGACATTATCTATCGAGCCATCCATATTTTTTGTGTCTCATCATTAGAACTCAGTGTTTAACATCCCTCTTAAAACACTCCGCTTCCCACAGGCGCTCGTCTGAACTATATATTCATGGCAGCTGGAAGTGACAGCTCATCCAACTTTCCATAAATCTTGGGAGATACTGCACAAGACTTGAATGAAAACCACATGCAGAAGAAACAAGGCGGGGGCAGGAGACAAGGGGGGGGGGGGGTGAGACAGAAAGAGGGGAGAGGTAGGGGGGAGCAGCAAGAGGCTGACCTACAACTGTACAGATAAATCAGGCAGCGGAAAAGTAAAGCGATCTAAGAGGTTCAAATAAACCAAACCATATGTGCAGATGTGATGTGCGCTGGAGTGTGTGCATGCGTGACGGGGTACAGCAACCCTGCACGGTCAGGAAAAGGGCTCCCTGCTCTCAGATCACTGTACGTCTCTTTCTGTGGGTGTCACCAGCGATTGAGGGGTGACGGCCTCTTCTCTTTCAACTCTAAATTAGCTGTTTTGGTTAGTGAACCAGACGTGCAGATCAAAAAGGTCAGACATGCCCACTTAATCCTGGTAAATCTCCCCCTTCACATCTCGCCAGCCTGTCAGCTTCTGTGTGACAGCAACCATCACAGACACATGCCTTTGCTCTGTGCACCCCCCCCCACCACACATGCCCCTCTTATGCAAAGCAGTTGTTTTTTTATTTTGCAAGACTGACAATTTCACGAGTCTCCGGATAGCCATTGACAAAAGCAAAACAGTGTCATCTTTCCAAAATGTTACAACTGGTTGGCGTTGGACACTTGAGCTGTTTGTCTATATTTTAGAAGAATGCTAAATATGGCCACTTATGATCAGCTCTGAACGGGACCCTTGAGCTGCAGGGGTTTCGAAGGCCATTAGGGTCTTGGGGGCGTCACATCTAAGGAGCAGCAGCTGTCTTGACCTCGGTGAAACTCAGCTGTGATGGAAAGGGATGAATGAAACTTTATACTTCAGCTTAAATATGGGCTACAGTAACTGCTCAGATTTTTCCCCTTTATTTAAAAAAAAAAGGCTTTAGGTGTGATTTTGTTTAAGATTCAGATCTGTGACCCTGAATTAAAATTTAACAAAGTAGCTTGAACCAAGAAGCCATTGTTGCGGATTTCAACACCTAAGGGATACACAGATTTGGGGAGAATTGGGGGTTCTGATTATGTGAACGGTGCAGATCCTTGATCAGATTTTTGGGGGGTTGTAGGGGTGGATGGGTGTATTATACCAAAGTAAGGGGGTGGAGGGGCACAGCAGTAGTGCCTTTTAGTTAGATTTGGACTGACTTTAAGGATTAGTGACAAGACACAATTTCTTATTTTTAAGTGGGGACTTCCTATAGTGACTTCCAGGACCACCGAGGGAGTGTTATGAGTCTGCAGGTATAAAATGGGAAGCATGAAATTAAGTTCTTTGTTAATTAGTTCTGATTCTGGAGGGGAAATTGCAGTTATTCAATAACCTAAAATTCAAATGAGCCAGGGGGAAGTATCCGCCTCATGTTCAGCGGTAAGCAGGACAACCTCTTACCCGTTTGAAGTCCACCACAAAAGTGATGAGCGTCCCATCTCCCTGCTTGAACTCGAGTGATATCGAGTCTTTCTCGCTGTCCGCCTCCAAAACCTCCTCGGTCACCAGTCCGTCAGAGAGCCGGACTCGGACCCGCAGCTCCGCAGCGAGTCCCACAGCCACGAGCAGCACAAGGGCGCAGAAACGAGTCAGTATCCGACCTGGAGCCGCGGAGATGCAACTCGCAAACATCCCCGAAGACGCAAAACCGTACCCGAGAGAGCAAAAAATCGAGACGAAATCCAGAGGTCTCCGCTCATATCCCAGCTGTGTTCTTCTCTTGTGCCGTGTTGTCTCGTCAAGTCTTTTCCCTCATGATCAAAGTTTGGTGGGTCACTCTTTCATGCGGTCCCCCCGCCGTGCGTCAGTACTTTCCACAATTACGGGCACATTCATAGGAATCAGGCGACAAACACACGTCCTCACTGCAATCTCTCCCTTTCACTTCTGGGACCAGTTCCCTTCCATTGAAAGTGTGTCGCTCCGGTGTTGTTGATAAGATCATGCGCACTTCAGCTCCCTCCCGCACCACAGTCAAGAGTCCGACGATTGCACGCTGCTTCTCACTCTGCTTTGTGTTGATGTTCACGTCTTCTCTCTCTCTCTCTCTCTCTCTCTCTCTTTTCTTACCTCCTTCTGACTCTCACTCAGTCCCGTCACTTCCTATCCGTCGGTATCCCGCTGCTCGCCTGGCCTCCAAACTTTCTGCGGCGTGTGAGTGAAATAGCGCACTGATGGTAGTAAACTCTTAAAGCCATACCACCCTCAGAAAAGTCTGCCCATCCCCCTAAAGGCCTCATGTGATCCTCCTGCACTCCACAGCAAATGGGCTAATAATACCCCCCTCCTCCACCCCAGCAATTAGAAAAAAAAAGGTGTTTGTAGGGGGATTTGTAAATCACAGCTCCGTGCGTGTTGCTCACGGCATGTAGGGATGATTAAAATGCATGAGCAAACTATACCGTGCAGCTGGCGGTGGTCGTAAAGCAAACAATAACCAAGCAGGTAAAAATGTTGGAAACATAGAAGATATTATCTTAAGTTTAAAAGCCCTGTGATGTGAGTAAATAGGATGCGCGCGGATGTGCTATCTTGTGGAGGTAATATTGGATTAAATGCGCCAAAACAGGGATGTCAAACATAAGGCCAGGGGGCCAAAATCGGTCAGCCAAAGATTTCAAACTGGTCCACTGAGCAGCTTTGGAGACTGTGAAGGAGCATGTAAATTTTTGGTTTTAAACTGTATTTTCACAAGTTTTTGCAGCCTCTCCTACTGATAAAGACTTCCCCTTAATGGCCTCTCCATGGCCATTCATACAGCACCAAAGTAAAAAAGCGGTAGTTTGTGTTTTTCCTTCACTACATTTTTTAAAATCTTCTATAGAAATTTGATTTTTTACAGTCGGTTCACGTAAAAGAAAAAAAAAATCAATCAATCAGTCAATAAAGGAAATAAAGGACACTGTGGAGGTAAACAGCAGAGGTGTGGACTCGAGTCACATGACTTGGACTCGAGTCAGACTCGAGTCATTAATTTTATGACTTTAGACTTGACTTGAAAAAATGTTCTAAGACTTGTGACTTGACTTGGACTTTTACACCAATGACTTGGGACTTGAATTGGACTTGAACCGGTTTACTTGAAAAGACTTGATATTTTGCCCCAAATATAACATTTAACATGCATATTATATAGAGATTGAAAATGTGACGTCATTCACGGGTAGAACCGCAAAGGATTCTGGGAACTCGTGGCAAGCGGTACTAGCGCACGCAGGCTTTCAATTAAAATCAGTTATACAGCGATAAAAAGAAACACAAAAATGTCAAGAAGCCATTGTATTATTAACTGCAATAGCCGGTCGCATGACAGCCACGGGAAGCCGACGGGTAAAGAGATCGGTTGTTATCGGATTACGTCGTTGAAGAGAAATTGTTCGAGCCATGTTTCCGAAGTAACAAAGAGGCGACTGGATTGCAGCCATTCAAAGACCAAATATAACGTCCCAGAACCCTCCAGCTCACAGGTTAGTCTGCTCCAAGCATTTCCACAAAGGTCAGTCTGCTGTTGTAGTTAATGCGTCATTTTTCTTAACATAATTGGTGATATAGGTTACAAGCAAGTCTGGCGCTGAACAGAAATTGTCGCGCTATGCTCCTTTATTTATTGTGCATAAATAGTGAATTGTCCTGACACAATATTGCGTTTCGCTTCTGTTATTATGGTACATTGACAAAAACATATACTTTTATTCACAGGATAAAACAGTTGTTTTGTATCACTAATTGCCCAGTACGATTACAGCATACAATATTATTGTCACTGCTACATTTCTGTGATGCTACCAGAAATTATTTCCACTGCTAATTAATTACCATTGAGCTCAAAGGTCCTATTAATAAACGGTTAAGGAATGTGTATTTATGACGACAATTTGTGAGACTGGTAAACTTATGATACGTACGATGGTCTTTACTTTCTACACGGTGCATTTCAAGGTCCTGTACCCATCCGTCGGTAAACTGTACCTGGGCTTGTTGCAGTGACCTGAAGTTACTAAACTTCATGAGTGTATGCACTCACTCCAAGAACCGTATAATTATAAATATGCATATAAATATGCTAGGATGAGATAGCTGACTTCATCTAACTAGCAAATGTTTTCCAGGCTACGTTGGTGATGCAGTTTTTTTTTAAAATGATATTTAAAAAAATATATCATTTATTTATGTATGATATTTTTGTCATGCGATTTTAAAGCCGGTCCTACAACCGCATCCAAGAATAACATGCAGCTTATCTCAGAACTGTCGGTGAAAATTATTCTTGGAGCTAGGTTTAATTGAGCTGCATTTTAAAGAGGTGCAATTTCACAATTTGTGTATATTTTCTAAGTTCACTATTTTGTCATGTTTTGAGAAAAACACAGATTTAAAAATTACATGGTCTAATATTTACATTTAGCATAACTGCAACATGCTTTTTTTCGTTTTTTTTTTTTAAAGACTCGAAAGGACTTGAAATTCAAAGTTTCAGACTTGTGACTTTACTTGGACTTTTACACCAGTGACTTGAGACTCGACTCTGACTTGCCTGACATTACTTGAGACTTGACTTGAGACTTGAGGATAAAGACTTGAGACTTACTTGAGACTTGCAAAACAATGACTTGGTCCCACCTCTGGTAAACAGACGACACAGAGCTATTAGTTCTCACTCCTGCTTTATTCTTCTTCTCACATCAACTGAACACATCGCGCCACAAAACACATCAACGCACTTCCTCAACACTGGGTGTGAGTGGAGCCCTAAAGGACATATTCTGTCAGCTGACAGAAATGTTTTCGTTTTACACTCACTGGACCTCGTGCACAATCAGAACTTTTTCTGTCATTTTACACATTTATTTCTTACAATTTATGGCCAAAGAGTCACTCTGACAGACTTCTTTCATTTACTACAGTGTTTCATTATGATGTAGAAAAACTGAGACACGCCATTGAAATTACACTTCTTTTTTTTTTTATTAAAGTATCCTGGGGAGTACATTTGTAGTTAAAGCTGTTTACAGCTAGCTCTGTGATCCACAGTGCAAAATGAGTTTGACATCCCTGCTCTAAAACATCTTTGAAAATTATCCCCAAGAATGAGGAAAACAGATATTTTGTTGTCAGTCTCCAATTTTTATGTAACTTCCGTAGAATATAAATTTTAGTTCTTGCATGAATCCATCGCAATACACAGGATAAGCACTATGGTTATAGTTTTTGCAGCTCACTTTCTTGTTTTTCAGGTGTTTATGCATCCGCCTAATCTCCCTGAGACGTTTGTATTTATGTATTTATGACTCCAGTGGCTCTAGCATCTAAAATAAATCTGGAGATAATCACTGCCTTTGATGACAACATATAGTTGAGTCACAGGTTTCAGTTGCAGGGAAAAAAGACAGTCACTCCTTTATTCTTATTATGTGTTTTTTCATTTTACGATGCCCTCGAGAGAAAGCTTGACAAACCCGAGGTGAGAGCTGACAAACAGATAAAAGTCGCCTATCTGAAGCAAGATCGCAGCTCCACATGAAATGGTAGATTAACACTATGTGTGTGTGTGTGTGTGTGTGTGTGTGTGTGTGTGTTGCAGATTTAAGTTTGACAGCCATGCAGTAATTTTCATATCTCCATTGGCTGCTGCACTGCATTCTGGGTGGGCTAGGCCCCGGTTTGGTGACCCCAAACGTGGCAGCACACTAAAGCTGCTGTGACCAAGAGATGGTCGCTCCAGTGAAGAGGAAAACAAACAGAGAAGCCATTAAGCAGAGCAAACATTGTTAGGTTTGCCTGGAGAGACCAAACTGGGCCCTGGGCCCTCACAGAGTCGAGGACGGGAGGTCAGGCAAACACCCCCCTTTGTGATGGAGGTTAGTTCTCGAGTATTCTCCTGCTACATCTTAGTTAGAGCGTCCAAACACATGCTAGCTTAAGCTAATGGAAAACAATGGGATGTAGGGATTGCCCGACTACACTGTCAGCAAACATGTAAAGCTTCCTCCACCCTTCTTACTTAATAATTAAGAGGAAAAGTAATTCTGGGGTTCTGTTTAAAAATCATGTGCTTGCACGTCATATTTGCACACACATACGCACACGCAGTTGTCCAAAGTACAATAAAGCTTTGAGGTTAAAGCTAGAGCAGAGGCAGATAAACACGACTGTGTACAGAGAGTGTTTATGATTAACCAGCAATTTCGTTGCCCCGTGATAATTCACTGTCACAACGAGCAGTTTACGGTTAATTACATGAGCACTGTTGCTGTCATGCAACGACTGAGAGGAGAGCTACTTTTGTTTGGTTAATTTACTGTAAAGGGAAGAGATAAACGAAAGTGAAAAGCACTTGAAAAAATGTGATTGGACTTGTATGTGTGCATTACACTTACACATCTTAAAACAATGTTTACCTCACATGTCTTGATGTTCGTTTGTGCAAGTCTACATGCACACCTCGTAACGTGCATGTAGGAAAAAGCATGTGCATGTAACGTGCATGTGTGTGCTTTTTTCTTTCCAGCAACAGAGCCGTGGAGTTTCACGCAATCTTGATATCTCGCCTCAATAAGTGAAAAACAGATCACAAATTAATCAAAATATGTACAATAAGGAATAATAAGGAATAAGGAAACCTCTGATTTAGTAAGCTGCGCTGAGCCGTAAAATGTAGAATCATAAATAACCACCAACACTGGCTCTTCCGCCTTTCCACTCTTTGATGAGCTCCAGTTGTGCTTATTTGTAAGGTATTCAGCTTTGACCCAAGGTGCTAATACTGCACTCCAGTCGTGCGTGTGTGCATTTATGTGTTTGCACGTGCATGGACTTGCACAAAGTTGGTTTGAAATGGTGGCATTTGATGAGGGATTTGTGCCACCCAGACTGCACCTTTAACCAAAACAGCAATTTTTGCCACTGAACTGAGCATAACAAGAGGGCCGATCCTTCTGCAACTGATTAGATTTGTCATTTTAATAAATGTATTGGCTTAGAATAGAAGTTTATTACTCACAGTAAAGGTTAAAAACACTCCTGGTGGACACTTTTTTATAATTGTTGGTTGATTGCCATGCAGGTTTGCAGTTATGCTCCTAATAGCACAATATTTATGGCTTGCTCAACCAAAGGATTCAGAGGTAATCAGAAAGCCTCCCAGACCAACAAGCTGGTGATGTTTCCCCTCTGTAGTGTAGCAGAATGAGGACAGCCGGTGGGGGAGAGCCAAGCTCTGTGGTTGATCTCTACTTGATCTCTCCCCGAGACAGATGCCAGAAGTGTTTGTGCGTATGCATGTGTGTTTGTGTTCATGAGAGTGTGTTGTATTTGCACAAGGATTGCAGGAGCTGAAGCTGCTTCCCAGTCCTCTGATGATATTTTCATATTTTTGCTTCCCTTCTTCTCTCTTTTCCCTCTCCCTCGCTCACTGCTTTGTGTGTTGGAGGAGCAACCAGTCGCTCGGCGAGCTCAGTGCTGTAGGCTGGCTGAAGATATCTCCTTACACATGTGGGGCTCTGGGGCCACAGTAACCCTTTTTGGAGCACAGGCATGCATGGAGGAACAGAGAGAAGAGAAGAGCTGGATAATGGTGGGGAGACATGTAACTAAAGGCAAGCAGAGCGGAGCTTTATATATAACACATTTTATACACAAGGGAAATTTAATGAGCTCTGTGTAAAAAAGAAAAGAAGAAAGGGGAAAGAAGAAGAGAAACTATGCTAATAATAGTGATGGTAGCTGGCAACAAATTCATAAATAGATGTATTCAGTTACAAAGAATCTGCATCACATGTTGTGGTCTCAAGGTTTGGTTATGCTTTTTGGATTCTTCTTATTTTGAGTTCTTGATCTCATTTATAGTTGAATGACTTTCAGTTTATGTGCCATTGTTTAGTTTTTGGTTGATGTTTGGATACATTTTCCCTGGTGTTTCCCTAGGCTGTCCCAATTTCTCTGGCTACGCATGTCTTCCATTCCTCATATTGAGAGAAGAGAGAGGAGGCTTGCCAGAGGAGCTATAATCGAGGATGCGCAGGTGTATTCTTTAGAGGTTTTAAAAATTCATTGTATAAAAAGGAGCAGCACAAAGCTTAAATATATCCTGTGCGAGAGGAGGACAACAACATGTCCTTTTTATGTTGTATGATGATCAGATCTATTGCATTCTCTGTTTTGACGTGGGTAACACATTGCAAGTTTGATTATTTATCCATTTATTCAAATATACACGTATTCGATTATAGTCTGTCATCACATCAAGTATTCAGAAATAGCAGAAAATAGTAGAATTTCCTAGATGATATTAATTTCGTTATTTTTCACCAAGTAGGTTATGTTTTTGGCAAGCTCAACTTAATAATCTACTGGTTAAAACTGATTAAAAATACTTATAACTTTGAAACCATGATTGTTAGTGTGATGTGTATCGGCAACATATAGAAAATACCATATTAAATACAATGTGACATTTGACCTCTGACCTCTCCTTCAAGACCAATAGATTAATCTTAAAAAGTGATAATGATGCTACATAGAGCTGTGACTATAATTCCTACTGTCATCGATTGAATTGAAAACATATAGGAAATGATATATATGGATTCAAAATCTCACATTGCTTTGTAATGACTTTGTTATGTACATCACAGAAAAGTAATTTATGATGCAGTCGACTCAAAGCGAGGAAGCCTGGACTCTGTTTTTGTATTGCTTCCTTGTTTTGTCCACTCATAACTTAGAAACCAGAGGTGCTGAGGACAGGATGTGTAATTTGGGAAATGAGAAACGGTGTGTGTCTGTATTCCCTCTGTCTCGTTTATGTGTTTGTGCGTCTATGTGTATCTTTATTTTGGTAATTACTTTTCTTTGTGTCTCTTGGGCTTTTATTTGCTTTTTTTTGCCTTCCCCTGATTGTTACCACCTGCTTTTAATTGTTTCCTCCTGCGTGCTGCCCTCACCTGTGTCCTGTTCCCCAGTCAGTGTGCCGTGTACGTACAGTCCTGTTTGCCAGTCTGTCCGCTGCAGTCTTCGAATCTGTCTCCACTTCTGAGTCTTTGTGTTTCTGGTTTCAGTTTACTCTCCTTGTTTGGATTTTTGTTTCCAGCTTGGAAAAAAAAAGTTTATCTTTTGTTTTTGAGCCTTTGTGGCACTAAGTCTGCCGTTGTTGCCAGTCATACGCTCAAGTATTGTAGGAGAAATTTGTGGTGCTTGTGTTTTAATTTTCCATTTCCAATGATAATTACTTCTGCTTTACTAATATACTATTTCGGATGTTTTACCGCGTCATATTAGATCAAACACCAGTATCAACTAATGCATACTGGTAGTCATTTTAGGGAGTCGTGAAACTTGTGTATGCCATGTATGTGCGTATTTTTTATGTGTTTATTTCTTGATGCTGGTAGAACTATATGTGTTCCTACCAGATTTTTCCCGGTTTCATGCAGACACATGCTGGTGTTTGAAGGATAATGGGGGAATCTCGAAACAGTGAAATAGTAAAACACACGAGAGTGATCATATACCCTGTATATAAAGAAATGAGGTCATAAAGAGGTCAGAGGGTGCTTTGACGCAGACGCAAAAACCTGCAGTTTGTATGAAAATAAACAAAATTAGACTCCATTTATTCTGAGATTAAACTGACTGAGATTAAAAAAGATCATAAGAGGGGCTGGAGGGCCATAAGATTACAAAGGCACCTGACCTGCCATTTCAGTGAGTGTGGGAAACACACATGAAAGTCCCACACACATTGTTTTATATGCACAAACCAGTTTGCAATAAGCAAGTACTATCAATAATTATAAATGTAGTTATAAGGATTTTAAGCAACGATTTAAATCACAGTGAAGACAGTGTTTAATGGGTGTAATAATTATATGTGGTCATATAATAAATTCCAACAGCTCCACAATGTTCGTGCCATTTTCACTTTCACCAAACTGTATTTAAATCTTTGTCCCTGTTATGTTTTCATGTCTTCCAAAAAAAGAGTGTTATAAAACCTGAAAACATCCACTCTCACTGCTGTCTGAAACATTAGTTAAGGATTAATCTTCCATTTATCAATGTCAGCCTTCTTGGCCGAAGCATGAAGCATAAACCGTATGTAAAGGTTCAGCGACATGCTACTTAAAAACACTTGAAGAAGAGAGAGTTTGTTAGTAAGTTAATTTGCACAGACATTAGTTGATTTCATTATGTGATTACATTTAATGTTACATAATCTTGAGTACATAAATGTTTGGATGGTGTTTAATTCTGCTGCATTATTTAGCATTACACACTCACACCGGTATCCAGATGTTCCCGTGTCATCATCAGCAGGGGCCCATAACCCATGCCTTACTGAGAAGGATATTACACCCTTGCATGCGGTTCCTCATCCCCACACAATCACTCACTGTATATTCAGAAAGAATTCCATGGAAATTCCCATAAAGTTAATGACAGAGGGGGTGGCGGGTGGGGTAGGAGAGCGATACAGCAGGGGTGAGGGGGAGAAGGGTCTTTTGAATTGTAAAAATAAATAAACATGTTTGGGCTTATAGCTCGGAGCATTAAACCTCACAGTGAGAATCTTTCCTGGCAGAGTCCCAGCAGGAGATGAAAGACAATCCCACTTTAAACACAGGCGTAGGAACGTATCATTTATCGTTCCCCATTGTGGCAGGTTAAAGCTGTTATGATCTAACAGCAAAGGTGGAGCTACCGCTCTTTGTGTTTCCAGAAAATTCAAATACAAATACTTTGAGCCTCTACTGTATGCACTCCTAGTTAACCGGGGAGGAAATGTGTTTCGTTCTAACATCTGTGTACACATCTGGTGAACGATTACAAACAGAAAAGCAACCAACTTTATACGGAATTAACCTTACGGCAACAGTGGGTTTGCTAAACCATGGATCCAAACCTTGTTCAGATTTGTTTCTCCTTCTGTAATCATCATATAGTAATAAAGGGTTGACATAAGCAAATGTTAGACATCAGATGCCATGCTGAAAGTTAACTTTAAGGAAACTTATAGGCAAAGTTGTAAAATTTAGAGCTGTGTATGTTGTTGGTGGGAAACCTCATGGTGGATGATATTTGGTCAAAGCCCACATCAGCTCACATGAGTCAGAGAACATCTGTTCAGGATGCAACAAAGATCTCTTCAATATTTAAATCATTAAACGTATGGCCTTCAGTGTGGAAGCAAAACTTCACAATGGGGTGTATTTAATAAGCTTGCAGTGGCATGAATCAGTAAACCCAGTTTCCTGAGAAATTAAACATAATTTTATGCAAATGTTGCCACACTAGGTAAAAGTGTGGCAATGGTTTGCAGTCTATATAGCAAAAAATGCAACTGTATCAACATGAACATAATATCACCTTAGATCTTTTGATGCACCTTCTATTTTCCTCCCTTTTTTTTGTTAATGAGAATATATAGTATACCTGAAACATGGACAATGGAAATGCCTGAATCTATTTATAACTCATTATCATAAAAAGTGCAAATCACATTGATTAAGCTGTCATTAAAATGTGTTCAGAATTTGCAAGATGATGATGATGATTCATTGCTGAAACACATTGATCTTCATTACATAATCTGCGTTCGGTATGTGTTTCTGGGTATCAGATTAATACCATATTGAAAATCAGTTTGACTGCACACCACTACCTTCGTCTTCATTTGGCTGTATCTGAACTGCTAAATGTGGCTTAGAATTGTATCAACAGATACTACCAGCAAAGCACTGAAGAAACTCAGTCCTGTAATATTTGACTCTGATGCCTGATACTCTAAAAATTGAGGCAATGCATCACCCATTTTGCTGGATGGATCTCTTCTAGAAAGTAAAATTGGCATATAAATCTACTCTGAATGAGCCCACTCAGTAAAATCCAACTTGCTAATCGTGACATGCAACGCAATTATCACGCCACACGCACATCAAACACAAGCATCAATCACTGTCACTTAGTGCCATAGATTCTCCAGCATGCAGTAACTTTATATTTTCATCAACAGTCAGAGGGTTAAAGCTCTCTTTACTGAAGCTCCTGTCAGTGTTTCCAAGGTTATTAAAAGTTTTGAAAGAAAGGATAGTTAAGCCAGCATTGCTAATCAAGGAAAGGAACTGAGCTACATCGTGGGCTGCAAGTCACACTGAGTATTATGTGAATGAGAGCATAAAGGCTGTGTGAGAAACATGAAACAAATGTGGGTTTAGAACTAACATAAACTGACTGAAAGCTGAAGTCAACAGAAACTTGAGCATTTGATCAGTGAGGCAGTGCTTTGCTCAGCTCAGGCAGTCCTGTGTTGTGGTGCCTTTCAGCATTGTTGTTTCCAGCTTTACTGTTTTGGTGCAGTCTCAGTATATCAATAATACTGCTTTTGAAAGATACCAGCTTCCAAAAGACTAGAGTCTTTAGGCATTGTCATTAAAACAAAGTTGGTACACAGTCCAAAAGCTGCACACACTTCTCACATGTATTGCAACAAACAGGAGACAGATGGGTCCTCACTACTGGAAATACTAGTGCATGGGAGGGTGGACACATGGGGGACATACTGAGTTGTGTGAATTTCCTGCTCTGTCCTCATGTGGGTACATGAAAGTGCATTTAATGTCCAATCGCAAACATGAAATGTGTGTTCTCACATACAGCTCTGAAGTTAAATTCTCGAAAAGTTCAAAATTAGGCTAAATGGAGTATCCATACTCAATCGTATTGTTTATTATAGATTCATAATAGATACTGTTCTGTATCTGTCCCCATGTAACCAAGGAAATTAAGCAGTTGAGGGCAAACACAAAGCAAACTTTTGTTTTTGCGAAGTTTTGCGAAGTGTGGAATATGGCATCGTTTTCTGTGATACAGGCCTATCAAGAACCAGACTATATTTTGGAACAATATCTTTACACAAGTAGAAAATCATCTTTTTAATAGTGATTAGAATTAAACCAAGCCCTAACCCACTTCCATAGCCACAGGCTCAGATTATTGATGCAGGAGTTTAAGATACTTCCGGCTGGTGGCCTTTTTTGTCACCGTACTCCATATGTTCATCTCTCATTAAGCCTGCTTTCTGCTGTAACAGGCCTGCTATTCATACAGATAAGAGGCCAGTGTAATCGCTGCGTGCTCCCGCAGTCACGGCACGGCCGCTGATGTTCTGCCAGCACACAATCAAGATGCCTGCTCCAGATTATCGCGCTGTAAACAAACTGGTACCCCCACCAGTTCTCTCCCTTAGAGAACTGTCAGACTCTTTCATTTGCTGGGATCAGCGTTTCCAAATGTCAACTGGTCTTACTACTTACTGACAAACTGTGTGTGGGACATGAACAAAAATACAAAATCCTGTCCAATCAGTTCCACTTCAGCTGATAAATGGATCTGGTTTTTTTTTTTTTTTCAATTATTCAATAACAATGAATATGATTACATTATCACACCAGTTTATTTTGCTTGGCGCTTTCGAATTGATGCCTTTCATTTGTGTTTGTCTGGGGCTGTAATTGCCGGGAGAAACTATTAATTTAAGTGCTCCTCCCAAGAAGAACAACCAGGCAGTAAAATGTCTATTTTTTGAGGACTGTAAATTGTAAATGTGAGAATACATGAAAGCCGTTTTTTATGACTCCAATGTCTTTTTTTTTTTTTTTTGCATCCAGCTTTTAATTAAAGTACAGAAAGTCTGGAAATTCAAAACAACTGCTCTTCTGTCAGTAATGCATATGAAATGCTGACTGCAATATTTCTTTGTATTCTCTGTATTTATTTTGTAGACGCTCTGCACATATGACCTTTGCAACTATGCAAAGGTCCAAAGTCTGTATAAAGTTCACATTCTTACATAACACTGACCAAAAAAAACAAACAAACAAACAAAAAAAAAACACAGACAAGCAATCCATGCAATCTCTGACAACATGTATCAAGACAGAAGAACTCTGTGCTAAACAGTGAGGTTATGCCTGCATGTGGGAGCCCAGAAAGCCAAGACTGCAAACCAAACGATGCTGGTATGAATTAAATCGATACTTGAGTTGAGATAGCCTCTATGTGCACAGCTTTTTGGAAATTAGATCTTCCAATATTTACTCAAGCTAAAGCTGCCTTTGATAGTTAAAGTCTGGAGTGACCTAAAAGAGATAAATTGCATGGAGTGGCGTTGACAAGTGAAATTATGATGAATGACCCAGCGACACATGAGAAAGCAGCTCCAATGGAGAGCAGCTGGTTAAAAGTATGTCTTCTGACCTCTAGTACTATAATCCCATCTTTTTACACATTCTATATAATTTGCAATTTTTATTTTACCAGCCAATAAAAACGGAGTAACATGCCAATAACGTCTGCTTTTGTTGCTCAAGTCGCAAGTTCGAAATCATTTTGGTAATGCAGCAACTGCAAATTAATAATAATAACAACTCTTTATTTTTTCAGTTTCTGAAGACAACACTTCATGGAAAAGTTACATTTAAGACTTGTTTTATCAGGATGTAGTGCAGGTGTCTCAGAGGCCTCTGGCTGAATGTGTGAGGTCGTAGCTTGTAAAAGAAGCTAACCTGTGAGGTTTTGGATCAAGTTATTCCTTTAACTCCCCCGGGCCATGAGCCTGCATGCCAGAAGATCTAATCAGAGCGCTGGATGGCTCGAGAGAAAATAGCAGAGGAGTTTTTCAATAATGAAAAAAAAAATCATTGTTTCTCCCATACTGGTGATGCCAGCTTCTCCACACAGGCGTGGGAATAAAGATGTGTGAATCATAAAGTAGTAAAATGTTGTTGTATAGTTTTGCATGCGTAGATTTCATGCCTTTAAAGAGCCACCATGATCTGTAAATCATAACACACATGTAAAAGCAGTCATTTTCATCTTGCATTACAAAAAAGGAAAACATTGGTAGATATTTATTTAGGTTTTTATGCAATACATTACATCGTGCTGTATTTAAACACACCTAAGTCGTCAGACAAGAAAACTAAATAAAAAAACAGATTTACAGATTTCCCTCCAACCATGGCTGTTTTTGGTTTTTTTGTTGCCCAGATTTACACTGACTGACACAGCTCTTTGTTTACTCTCCCACAGTTCAGTGTCTAACACAAAAATGCAGGACCAGAATTTAAGGCTGACTGTCACGCCTGACCTTTGACTGCATAGCATTATTGGAAGGGATGTAACTGTCTTCAGTAAATCTAGCTTGTCTCCTCTAGTCCAGTGCTCAAGCAAGGAGCTTGGCGTTCTTGTGAATGTGGGAGTCAGAAGAATGGGACAGCCATGATGTTTTAACTGTCTTGATGTGTGTGCTCAAAAAACAAGTCTGAGCTGCCTTGTTGTCTGGTCACACACTGACCTTCTTCAGATTCTTATGAAACTGCCCGACAACCTGGAACTGCATGGTGAAGAATGGATAAATGGGGCAGTAAGGAAAGAAAAAAGCCAGGTAGCATTTAAAAAAAATAATTCCATGCAATCCAGTTATGTATTAGTGTTTTCCATGAAACTGTGTGGTGGATCATTCACTTCCTGCTTCAAGGCTTCCCAAACACACATCCACACACAAATGCCCTTACCTTAACCCCTGGATGGGTGCAAGCTGGGAGGAATTTTCCACGGTGTATTGACTTGGGAAAGTAGTGAGTAAGAAAAGGATGACACAAAACTGAGGATGACATACTGCATCTGTAAATCTGTCTCCTTTATGAGTATCTCACAGAACAAACATGCAACTTAAAGAGCTCTTTTGGAGCCTCTTGAAGCCCTTATAGTAATAAACAAGGCAAAGTTTTCTGATCAATCTGCACCCATTTCTATTTCCATTATTAACAAGTCAAAACAGGCTAATGACACAGTAAAAACACCCCGAGGGCGCAATAACCCTGCTACCACAGACATGATTTCACGCTGCTCTGTGCTGCCTCACAAAATAAATCTTTTATCAATTCTAATCAACATTCCTGTATACTTTTTTCTCACATCGTCTTTGATCTGATATGTGGTGATAAAACTAGCTTCGAAACCTTGAGCTGGATCAAATTACCTTTTAGTTTCTCCTGAACTTTCCCTTTGCTAAAAGATCAGGAGTTGTGAGACCACCAGAGCAGCTGTGATCCATGATTTGGAGATTTGGAGATAAAGCTGCGGGAAGTGCTAAATTTTCAGCTCATAACCTTTTTTGACATTGTCTTAGATACGGTTGCACTGATTTACAAAATCATAGATAATGAAAATAATGAAAATTAAAGCCACTGTGTGTAGTATTCCAAGATTTGGCACCATTTGCACCCCAGGTGATAGAATCAACATTGACTCAAATGGATTTAAACACAAACTGACTGGATAAGTCACTCCTTGATGTGAAGAAACAGGTAGAAAACAGAAATTGTGCTAATTTCACTGAAAACTGGTACAGATTTTCTACCAAGGAAAGAAAGACAGTGAAAGTCAAAGGGAAGGTTTGCAAGATTGATAGTGAGACTTGCTATGACGTATGGTTTGGAGACAGTCGAGCTGACAAAAAGATTGAAGGCTGTCCGGGAAGTGGTAGAACTAGGTGCTAAAAGTTTTGTTCAGATTGACCAGAAAGGACAGGGTTAGAAATGAGTACGTATATAGGAGCTTGGGTTGAGGAGTTTGAAACCAAATTTAGAGAAGGAAGGCTGAGATGGAAGAAGATGAATAATCTTCAAAACATCCAAAAAAGACTGAAGATAAAATCTGCTGAAGATGAAGAAGAAAGAAGAATTAAAAAAAAGGAGATGCAGAGAAACAAGAAGTGCAAAGCAAAAGCAAAAGAATCTGGAAAAGGAGAAATGAAGAAGCAGAATCAGAAGAAGCAGCTGAAAAAGAAGAATCAGAGGAAAAGATGAGAACCTGAAGAAAAATCTAAAGAAGAAGAAAAGAAGAATCAATATTGCAGGAAAGGCTGGAACAACTAAAGGAAACAATATTGTGCAAGTGCAGTCTAAGATTAGTTAAACATTTACTCATTTAATTGCGTTCGAGGTGTTTTAGGAAGACACAGTATTTACTTTCACATCAACAAAAAGGCCCATTCAAGTACTGTGAGACTTAAACACGATGTAACGCCCAGCCTCCAGGCACAGAAAATGTATAAAGGCTTTTAGATATCAGTTACTTTAATTAGCACTGAAGTCATGGAAACATCTAATAGTGTACTGAATGATAAGTTTAGTAGATTTGGTTAAGGTTCAACTATGTCGTCAGTCATGTATGGGCAAAATAAGGGATTTAACCAAAACGTTTGCATTCAGTTGTTATAAGAAAGGAAGCGACTGAGAGAATAACAATAATAATAGAAAAAGTATTGCACACTGTCTCAACGTGTCAGACAGTCACTCCTTTTATTTATTGCTTGCAGTGGTTCAATCAGAGGCAACGCAGGAGAGTGCAGTGCACAATCCTTTCATGATCTGAGCATTCCTGCCGGTTAATGTCAATACACTCTGTCACGCTACATGGAGAATGTAGAGGGGCAATTACATCCATTCAAATGAGACACATCCCCAAGTCATTTACCTGCTTTCTCTCATCCCAGCAGCAACACTTACATCTGTTCAACTGTTTGAGATAATCAGCTCCTTTGGAGTGCACACGAAAGATTAGATGAATCCAAAAAGCACTCGCCAATTACTTGTCAGTAAATTGCTGAATGGACATTGATTAAGTTCAGGTATACACTGGTAGCCTGACGTTTCTTATAAACAGCACAAACAAACCTAAAAAACATGCAGCATGAATAATTTCTTTGGTGAGTGATGCTGTGAGTTGCTCTGTATTATTTATGCGATTTCATCAAAGCTATGTAGGTGGTATTCAGTATGTGTCAAATGAAGCTTGCAGGTGAGGCCTAAAATCAAGTGACTGGCAACATAGTACCCTAAAAAAAGTTTAAAAAAAAAAGTAGGCTCGAAGGGAAACTGTGGAGCGAGAGGGCGTGAATTGGGCTGAGATAATTGGCACCTTTGGGTCGTACACAACTCCACAATTAGTCATATTTCAACACACATCGACTGTATTTTAGAGTCTAAAATGTGGCAATAAAATATCACTCAATCTGGATGATGGGCAGAGAGGACAACTTAAATATCTGCACAGAGCTTCATGAAACAACAGGAATAATTCAGGGATAGGTGTCGCAGAAGCCTTTGATTTACAACTATGTATAACTTCTTTAATGTGCTTTGATGTGAGAATATTTAAAAACTAAGCAGACTTAGAAGTTAGGAAAAATGTCATCATGTCATGTTATTCATTAGCTGACTTTGTGAGAAAGTTTGGATTTGCATTCTTGACCATAGTTATTGAAATATGAACTTAATTCAGTATGTTACTGTCCTTGTGCATGAAGTGTATTTAATGTGCAGTAATGTTGCAAATAAATAGATAAATAAAAACTGTATTATAGCAGATATTTTTACATCTTTCATACCAAAATCCAACTCATGATCACTTTTACAGCCCTTACCAGGCTCATTTGGTTTATTTTTTTTTAAACTTTTCTCTAAAAAATCTACATAAAGTTAGTAGACTGCTTGTTTTTGCCATCTAAAAGTAAAAGGGCCGAGCCTTCAGCTTTCAGGCCTGTCTTCTGTGGAACCAGCTTCCAGTTTGGATTTGAGAAGCAAACACCCAAAGCACCACGTTAACTACTTTCAAGATCAGTCTGAAAATGTCTGTTTTGATAAAACATATGTTAGAGCTGGATCAGGTGACCCTGAATCCTCTCTTAGTTACACCGCAGAAGTTAGGTTGCTGGAGGTTTCCCATGATGCACTGTTTCTTTTTCACTCACTTTGTGTTTATACATTTACTCTGTAATTAATCATTAGTTATCATTAATCTCTTGGTCTCTTCCACAGTGTGTCTTATCTTGTCTTCCTTCCCACACTTATTAAAGCAGATGGCCGCCCCTCCCTGACCCTGATTCTTCCTGGATCAGGTTTCTTCCTGTTAAAAGGGAGTTTGAGTTTTTCCTTCCCACTATCATAAAATATTTGCTCCTAGGAGGTCATCTGATTGTTGGGATTTTCTCTGTATCATTGAAGGACTTTTAACTTACAATGCAAAAGCGCATTGCTGTTGTTGTTGTTGTTTTTGTTGTGATTTGGTGCTATATATGTAAACAATTAGGAAAAACACTGGACACTTCATACCCCTATATGAATTTATTTGATTAAAATTGTTAGGAAAACACAGAAAATTTCACTTTGGTGTTTTTTATTTTTCCTACTCCAGAATTTAGGGAAAAAAGAAAACATTTTTATTTTGGTTAAAAAAAAATTATTGGTAAACTACTTCAAAATGAATCTTAAAATAATGCTTTAAGCTTGCCTTTGGAGAAATTGTACGTTCAAAATGATCGACACTATGAAAATGACTAGGGCCAGCAACATAAAGTCCATAAATATACAAAAACATTAGCAGGTCCCGCTCTTTAACCTCCAGTGCAGAAGTCAAAGTTCAAGATATGTCACCTTGATGCCTAATTTTAGTCCAGAGTGTAACGAAGCAGTGTAACGAAGCAGATCTGTCATCTTCGGAACATAGTGCTGGATGTCTTCACTGGAGCCTCACTCACACTTTTTTAAGTCTGTCCTGAATGTGATCATAAAAGATGATCCCTGGAATGAAATAATGGCTGTAATTAGGTAGAGAGAGGCAGATGGACCTAAAGGGCCAAAATGGAAACTAAAAACTAGATTTTAACAAGAACTCGTTAGTAACTCATTCTGGATAGCAATCACCCACCACAGAAAAAGTCAGTCGGATAGAAGTTGTCTTAGAGCTTTGAGTGAGAAATTGACTTCCCTTTGTGGAAAGTCAAAACTTACTCAGAGTCTTTGTTCTTTTTCTGTGAAAAAGCTCAATGTGAGATGAAGAAAAAGAAGTTTAAAGTTTCAGCTCATGAACAGAAACTGTTCTTTGTTGTCACTGTGAAAGAAACAAATAGATGAGCAACAATTTCAACAGTTTAGTTTCATCATCTGAGCCATGGAAAAATATATTTATATGCAAGCCTTAAATTTAAATGGACTATTTTATTAATTTAAAATGTTTTTCTTCCTGCTCAGTTTAAAAATAAATTGTAATCTGTTCTAATACTGTTCAGCCAAGAGCTTCACACTTTTTCACACATCAAGTGCTTGCTGAATCCAAAGTGATGAAAATGTTGCACATTTCTAAAGGTCACCTTTTACAGATCGAGTTCAGTTTACAGACAAGTTGTGGAGAGAGGCAGAGACAGAGAGCACTCATGAAACTAACACTGAACTAAAGCACAATCAAGGACTCGGTTACTCACACACACACCACTGTACTCACTCACTGCAGAGCTTACTACTTCTTCCTGCCTAATGACATATTTTCAGTTTTTTTCTTCTGTGCCTCATTGAACAAAAGACACACCTTTATGTTAGCATTTAGTTCTTTAGTGTGTGTATGAATGTAGGCTTACTGCAGGCATTTGTGTGTGTGTGTGCGCGTGTGTGTGTAACTGAGGCAACAGCCGTGTGAAACACATTGCATAACTGATAACTGGCAGTGATTGGTAATTCCCATGGAAAGCTTAAATGGCACTGTGGACGTCAACATGAATTTGTTTACCAGTTTTCATTTTTTTCGTGCGAGAGGAATATCTCATATTTTGATATTCCTACCAATTTCCCCAGCTCTAATTTGTTATGGCAACATTAGTTAATTTTAATTGCTTGACAAGTACATGCTCAACTGGTATTGTTCCCAGTCTTGCACGCTGCATCACGCTGCACTCACAATATGAAGTTTTGCTTATAAAAAAATGATATCAATACAAGACTCAGCAACTTCTCTGTTGATTTCCTCAACAGTCTACATGTAGATACTAATGCAAAGGCTAAATACTGCTGCAGACAATAGACAATATAGACAAAAATTATTTGATTTGACTTGCCTGTGAGGGCTGAAATGAAGAAATACACACACTGGCTACTTTGGTGGGTACACCTGTTCAACTGCTCATTACCACAAATATCTAATCTGCCAATCAGAGGGCTGTAACACAATACATTTAGGCATGTAGATGCAGTGAAAATTACATTCTGAAGTTTAAACCAACCATCACAATAAGTAACAACGGTGATTTATGTGAATTTGAATGTGTCACTGTTGTTGGTGTCAGACCAGCCTGAGTATCTGAGAAGTGTGTCATGAATATGCACATGAAAAAAAGAAATGTCATAAGATGTTATAAGAATTGTTTCCAGTACCTTGTTGAATGTAAGGCAGTTCTACAGGTAAAGGAGGCTCAACCTGGTACTAGCAGAGTATACCTAATAAAGTGGCCACTGAGTGTAGTATGGCATTGTTTTGTATGGTTTCAAAAATAATAAACCATATAAGATTTTCTAAAGTATAAGGTGAGCTTTCAGGTAGGCAGGTGCAACGAGCTAACAGAGGCAAGCTAGCTGTGTCTGTATGCTAGCTGTAATAAATTTACTGAAAAGAAGAACATTTAATTACCTATCTAACTTTAAACTAGAAAGAAAATTAGATTACTTTCCCAAACCACAACTTTCATTGTCCCCACTGTTATAAACTGTTGATTCCATTCACTATCGTGATAAACACACAAAATAGCCACATTAGCTAGCTGCTACATTAATGTCAGGTCAGAGAAAGAGCTAGATAGATAAGAGTAGGGATAGAATAGGTTTTACCTCTGTCATAGCATCATCAATCTGCTTCAGTTCCTCATAGTGGTCACGAGAGTCTCTCAAAGGCTGAACCATTAGTTCTTCAATCTGAGGGAAAAGCTAGTGGAAAATACCACAGTATAAATTTAACATAATCTGTTTACAGTACTATGCAAAATAGCCAGCTGTTATTTCTTTATAATTTGCTTCCTAGGTGCCAAATTTTCTTGCGATTTTTGTAAGTGATCTTGAGCAATAGAAACTGGACAAGTGGAGGACAAAAGAAGTGACAGGCCTAACAAACTTCAGAAGATGAATAGTATCTGAATGCCAAGACCTAAGAGATATGTCTGGTTCCTCAACTGATTGATCTACGGTTGAATGAAACCTCATCATACTTTTGCACAGTACTGTACATCTGCACATAGTTGGAAAGACAGAGTTATACCTTCATGACAGTCTCAAACATTGGAATAAGGACAAACTTGATGAATCCAATTTGAGCTGTGGGTTTGGTAACTTTATCCCTGTCCATGAAGGGAGCGACGGGGAGACCCTCAGATTTCTCCCTGTCACTCTGGAAAACAAATTTGTCAAAGTGTTGTTATTAAGTTCAGTGTATTCAGTCTTTGCTTTAATTTGGCATTATTAGATCACAGATTTACTGATGAACATCAGTGCTTTGGTTGGCGTCACCTGCATAAAGTACTCCTCAAGTAGACAGTCCACCCACGGTTCAGCAACCTCAGTTGGCCTCACCTCATTGGAAATATCACAGCACTTGATCAAAAGCATCTTCAGCTGAAAAAACAAACATACACTTGTAGAAACACATGCACAACACACACAAACTGAGAATAAAAGTAAAATGCTAACTTTTGTCTTTCAGCATTCACTGTATTTCTGTAACCAATTTCCCAATTACACTAACACAACCAGTTTCACTTCTGCAAAGTACAGCACAATCGATGAGTCTGTTTGTTCTGAGGTCACATCTGTTAAGCACAGTAAAAGAAACAGCCTATGTCAAGCAGAGTTGCAACATGACCTCCATGATGCACAGGCTACGTACGCATGTCACATGCTCTTCATTGGTGAAGTCAAAGTTGTCCACTTTTTGCTTAAAAGCCTCTAGTATCTCTCCGTGTCTAGCCATATCGGTGGCCAGAATGAGGGCGATAATTGCCTGGAAGCATAAGAGCAAAGTCAAAGTAAACTTGACATCTGCTTATACATGAAACATGAAAATACGTGGCAAGTTTGTAGGAATTGAAATGAAATGGCATGCTTGTCATAAATATATATTTGTACTAGTAATAGTTTTGAATGCCCGTCTAACCTTTCGGATCTGTTTGAATGCTTCGGGATCTACATTCGCAAAGATATTGCACTCGGGAAGAGAGAGGATCTGGAAAGCCACGGCACAGTGATGGTTCTCCAGCGGAGAGATGTCGTTGTAGCGTACTGCCAGCTCTGTGCGTGCATTGATTTGGTACCTGATAGATGGAAGACATTGTTGAATGGATGGACTCAAGATGGATGGATAGGATATTCTCATGAAGTTTCTCTGATAAGAGATATTCTCGCCTGCCTGAAATCCACAGCCCAAAACAAATACGATAAAAATGAATTGCCATGTTTACATAACCGAGTTCTCTCCATGCAGAACTAGTTTCACAGTCCATCAACAAGTGTTGTGCAGATGATGTCAAAATATACCGGGGGTCAACAGGTATGTGCAGCTCTATCAATCAACACCCCCTACAGAGAGAATAGCGAATCTTACGTGTTGTTGTAGCCCGGGTGGTCCAGGTCGTGACACACTGCAGCTGTCATTAAAATGCCCATATCTGTGAGCGTCAACTTCTCCTGGTCAGCAGTGTAAATGAAAGAGCTTGTTACAAAATGTAAATGATCATTATCATAAAAAGGATCTTTATTTTGCAAAAATGGCATAAATGCTGGAAAAGTCAGATAAATTATACACTTGAAATGCATGAGCGCGTATACACATCCACACCCGCAAACTGCACCATACCTGCAGATTGCAGAGATGAATCATGCCATACATCATCTGACTAACACAGAAGCAGTGACGAAAGTTGTGGAAAGGGTTGTTACGGTAGTTCTCCTGAACTGCCAGCTGAAAGGCAGAAAATTATTCATTCATTGGGCTCACTGCAGAGTCTTGAATTAAAAGCATTTTATAGGTTGTGCCCTTTAAAAATTCTTTTTCAATCTGTGTCTGAACTCTCTGCATTATTTAGTATAACCCAGTATACCCCTGCTGTCCTTTATTACCAGCCAGCGTTTCAGGGTGATGGGGTTCATGTTAAATTCCTTCACCAGTCCCAAGTCATGGTACATGTACTCCAAACAGCTCAGCATCTACAGCAATAAGAAAAGAGAAAAGAAGTCAAACATCAGTCATTTGGATGACACAGTGAAAATGGTTGAAGGAAACTGACAAACCTCGTTGTGTTCCCAGTGCCATACATCGAACGTTGGCTTCTTCAGCGCCTCAATAGTCTCCTGAGAGAGCGTGTACTGCAACGGCCAAGCAAGTAAAGCCATCAGATCATCAAAGACCTATTATATCTTAAGAAGGGTGCTTTGTCCAACAGCAAAGAAAACATTTATCATAGATTAGACACCTTTGGGTAACTGGGGACATCTCGTCTTGGAGTGACCTTCTTCCCATCATCAGAGAAGTTGTACTTACATGGACAATTTACCCTGAGATAAGAAGGAAAACAATTTGAGACATATTCCCTTTTTTCTTTTACTAACTAACTTTTGATATAACTTTTGAAATTGTAGAGGCTTTATATCAGACTTCACCTGCCACCACCTCTTGAAGTCATTTCGTCTCGAAGCTTCTTCAGTTCATTTTTACACTTCTCAATCTCCACTACTTTCAAGCCCTCCACTGAAACAAGAAGAGTAATATTTTCTTAAGGAATGTGTTCCCTCTGGAATATTGCAGGTTATAGTCAATCCAAATGATGTTTCCTTTCAGATCCTCTCAGCTGTATCTTCCTTTAACACACAAAATCTTTGCTTGATTGTCTACTTGTTCCTTTGACTGTCAAGTACCTACATGATCAGGAGTTGAGCAACCAAACTTGGCACACGAGTACATCTTAGGCTCCTTAAGGTTCTTATCTATGTCGGATATTTTGATTTTATCAGGTTGCCTAGCAACCACCTAGGAACATGCTAAAATGATCTGCTAAAGCACAAACACCTATTGAAAGCATTATATGACATTTATTTCAGAACAATAATAATTACATCATAACAACTTGAATCATACATGATATAATGTCTTCATGTTGACTAGCAATTTTACCTTTAAGTACTTACAACACCTTATAAAAGCATTTTATCGTTTTAATTTCATAGCCAAAAGCATACATACAGCGATACTATAACATTAACGTATTACTAGTTGTATTAAATAGACCACTCACACTCTACCCTCTTTTCCAACATGGCTATCCTGTTGGTGACCTCAGTCTTTAACTCATTGATGCGAAAGGCTCTGTGAGGGAAAGGCAAATGACAATATGAGAATTTTATGGAGAATGTCAAGTGGTGCAATCGAACGAAAAAATAAAGAAAACAAGCCAACATCAGCTGACGACGCAGCCTATATATGCATCCTGTCGGCAAATCAGTATATAGAGCACATTGTTTAAGCTGCTTTAGTGTGCCTACAGTTTGCATATCTACAATCTGCTTTGCAACCAGCCTCCACCCTATTTCTTCCTCCTCATGCAATTTCTGACTATCAGTGTGATATCTGCTGTCACCGATGCCTGCTTTGTTATGCACCATGGATCTTGCTGCTGATTTGTGTGCATAATTACTGGAACTGACAATATTGTTTTGACTATATTGGTCCTGACTAAACTGTATTTTTCTTTTTACTAACTGACTGAACTTGCCTCTAAGGCCTGAGCATTTGTCAGTGAAATATGTGTGTTAGGTATTGGCAGTAATCTGATTAGTTTTTTCAAGTAATGAGTAAAGAAAGGGATTTCTATTTCAAAAAAGTAATTAGATTACTGTTACTTTCCCGTAAGCACACTGCGTTACTAAACCATGATTGTTTGTAAGTGTGTCATGACAATGACGTACAAGTGTGCGACGTCCGTGGCTGCAACAGACGTGTGTAGATCAGAAATGGATAATATGGAGTGCGGGAGAGAGTACAACCATGCAGCGTTTAAAGCTTGGAAGTACTGACATTACTTTGAGTTTGACTCCGTCAGTAATCATTAATTATTAGTAATTACTTTTTTCAAGTAACTTGACCAACACTGGTTAGGTACGTGTGAAAGAATAAAAGATGAAGACATTACCTGCTGAACTGCTCAGCGACTTGGGACAGCACGTTCTGAAACATGTCCTCCTTCTCTGCAAACATCAGTATAGTCTCAATAAGCAATTATGTTGTCAGATTTGGGTATTGATTACTTTCTGTTACAGTGATTACTTTGAAAAACATGTGATGTTTCAATGTACATTACACCGAGCTGTTGAAACACTTTACCTCCGAGCTGAGGAGTAGACAGTGGAACAACTTTGTACAAAGAGCTGTGAGGAAATCAGATGTACAATTATTATTATTTCTTTTCCTCAAGGTTTTAAAGTATTTTTCAATTTTAGAAACACTGCTTCATGCAAATTTGAGAAGCAACTGTTATCTGGTTATTATTGAAAGCTTCTTTGCAGCTAGTTAGATCTGATGATGATAATGATCGTGATTACTCTGCTACTTTCCCGAAAGTAATTATATCCCAATGTCTAACAATGCTTTGATCCCAATGCCTAACAATACTTTAACAATACTTTGGAGAGTTGGTAGGCATGGTTGGATCGATGGAGACCAAGGCACCCTCTTGATCCACCATCATAATGGCAGTGTTCCTGTCGCAAGATGAGGAAAAGAAAGAGAGAGTTAAAACATCTGCCCTTAACTTTTTATAATTTACATACTTAATTGTTTATTATCCTCCTGCTATAAAACAAGGAAACACAATTTTAAAATTTGCCAAAACCATGTTTAAATCTCAAAATGATGTAATCTATTAGGCAAGTAACAAGCCTATTCCATGTTTTTATATCCAAATTTGATCCATCACTCTAGACTGTTTTTTTCTGCTTTTTTGTAAACAATACATTTGAAAATTCATGGATAACAATAATCAAATTTTGCATTATGAATATAATTTAGATTAAAGAGTCTGGTATATATTGATGGCTTAAGCATTACAGAAATATAAAAATGAATTTGATAATGGTCACTTCTTACATTGGGTGAAGCTCTTGTAAGCTTGTTAAGCACTGTATATGTATAAAATCTTTTAAAAATTAAGCTTTATTTATTTATTTATTTATTTTTGTGTGTCAGTTGTGGAAATAAGTTTAACCTTGAACCTTTTGTAAGACACACATACTAATTGTATTAATATTTCTGTTATTTGCTGTTAAAAAGCACAATTGTGACATAATTTGACAGGCATGTTCCTGGGTCTTTGACCCAGTTTTTACATTTATTTTGGTCTTGTCTATTTAAGAGATTTCTAGTTCTTCATTAGTCTTGAGTTTTGTTTTCTCTGGTGCATCTCAGTTTGTTATTTCTAGTTCGTGGTTCTTGTTTTGTTACATTAAGTTCCCTTTCAAGTCCAGTCTGTTGCCGGTCTCGTCTCCGTCTTGTCATCAGTGTCTCCTGCTGTAGTCTGTTTAGTCTCCGTGTTTTATTATCCTTTGTTTCGCTTTTTATGTTTCAGTGTCTGTCTGGTCTCTCTGTCTCCTAACTGGTTTCCTTATCCTTTCATGGTAACTTTTCAGTGGGCCAGTCCCTGTGTCAAGTTCATGTATCTCAGTCTAGGTCTCAGTGTGTGTTATTTCCTGTTTTATTTTGATAGTCTCCTGCCTCCTTTGTATTGTGTTCTGGTCTCATTAGTCTCTGATTAGTGTCAGCTGTGTTCCCGCCTGTGGCCTTTTCCCTCGTTGTCCTCTGTGTGTATATTTTGTCTGAGTATCCCTGTGTGTTTTCCCTGTGTTGAATTAAATGTGGATTATTTCCTGCTTAGCAACTTTCAGTGTGTTCTGAGAGAGCTCAGCAATAAAGCTGTTTTTGAATTCAACCTGTGTAACTTTAGTAAGACTAAACAACAAACCTGGGAATGTTAGATGATGAACACAGAAGTTCCTTGATGTCACATGGGCTGCAATGCTGGCTGAACACCACCTGTGATGTAAACACAGCTCCTGCTTTGGTTTATTTTTTCAGATACACATCTTATTCTCATATTCAGGTATAGATCAAATAAATTAGTTGTCAGTTACAGTCATGTAAAATGAGTCTTCTCAAAAGCAAACATTAAAAAAAGTGCTGCCATTTTTGTATCAGGTACACATTCACACAAACAGTTGAAGCTTGAGGCTTTAGAGTGTCTGTGTCATCACCTGGGAACATAAGGTAAGAGTCAATTATTTTTAATAGTTAAATAAGTCAAAAACACCAGGGAACAATAAAAAAAATAATTTGTTCATTAAAAAGGTGGATAAAGTTTGGTTTTATTGATCTCAAATTGCAGAAATAAATTTGCTAAGTTCATGAAACTTAAGCGTAAAATACAAGCACCAAGTTTATAAAATCTGCTTAGAGACTTGGTGGTCAAAAGTGTGTGCATCTATCCATGTAATCTCAAGTGAGCAGATGTAGCAGACAAACAACAGCCTCAGGCTGTGTGTTTGGGGCTTTTGAATAGACATGTCATTGCCAGAAGAACTCTACATCACCAGATCAGCAAATCTCAGTGTGTGTACTGAAAGCATTAGCCATGGCAGCTGCTGTTGTTATGATTAAGAATCTGAAGAAAATCTGTGCTTTTTTTCCCGTTTCTACATCGCCCTCCATTATTAACTCAATTCCTGCTTATTGAAATGTTAATGTAATTGAATAGATAGATAGATGTAAATCTATATTGTGTTCTGTGTACAACATCAAACATTAACGAAGGTTTGTGAGAGCTTCACAAACAGGTGTTTGGGTCTGTCATTAACACCTGTGAAGCAAACTGATGAGCACCACTCTCTAATTTTAGCTCCTCCTCAGCTGAAGTGTATCCACTGGGAATTTGCTTGTAGGAAAGCCTAGGAGGTGAATTATAAATGGAATCATTTAACTGCAATAGTTATCGATTGCTGTTTTAACAATTAAACCTATTATGAAATTCTAATTATTATCCTAAAATCGATAGAATAATAAAAAACTGAGTCACTGAAACGGGGTAAAGGTTTTGAGTTAAACCAATGAAAAATGGATCCGTAATATTGATAATGCAAATATTTAAAATTAGACTCACCTTCTGCACCTTTCCATCCACATCCAGGTAAATAGTTTTGGGGGCATAGGAGGAAGAGCTGGAACCCATATTGGCCTCCCTCTCCTCTCTTACACACCCACAGATATTCTGTGTTGGAGTCCTGACAAACCTGGGAACCACCAGGGTATTTCTGCAGAGCTTATAAAAGCATGATAGTTACCAAAAAACAAGTTTTACAGCAAAAAAAACAAACAAAAAAAAATGGTCACAACAGAACAGTAATGATGAAAAATATCACTATGAAAAACATAAAATTGTGTATAAAACAAAAATGAACACACAGTCAAATAGTTTCTTAAATTATCTTCCAATAAAACAGAAACATTTAACATTAAAACAGTTGCAATAACTAAAAGCGTCATCACATCTTTTGAACTCACAGCGTTAGTGAAGCTTCCCGTGCGGAGGCTGGAAGTAATGACCCAGGTGCTGAGGATGCAGCTGACTCACATGCAGATGCACGCGCACATGCTCAGACACAATCGATGCACATGCAAAAGGGAAAGCTACGAGGAGGAGAGAGAGGCTGGGAGCGACGAAGCTGGTGAGGAAGGGTACATGTCAGGGAGCTGGAGGGGTATGGAGTAATATGAAGATAACTGGTACTTGTATTGGTTGCCATGGAACTTAAGTGGCGTGGAGCTTTTACCTGAACCTCTTATCTACAACGTCCAATCCCCTGAAAATTATAGGAAAACACAAACACAAAAGCATCATCAGATACTGAAGATAATTTATTTATGCCACTCCTGTCTGAAAAATTACATTACAGTTGCAATAACAACAGCGGTTGTTATTGGGCCAAAAGGCACACAGGGCTCAAACAACACTCTGATTAGGGACTCAGGGTTACGTGGAAAATCCTAGAAAAGTATATCTTATCAAGGGGACTAAATGTCCAACAAAGGAGGGGTGTATTTTCAAATGACCTTGTTCTTTGAGTCGGCCAGTGAGCTTGTTTGTGCTGTGTGAGCGTGTGTGTTCCTCCTCTCAGTCGGCTCATCTTCTTTATTTTTAATGGCAGGTCCTGCAGAGGGTTTGGTCAGATGAGTTCAGAAGGGCACTTGGGAAGATTTCAAGGCACATTTATTTTTCTTAGCAACACTAAAATACTACAAAACAATGATTTCATACATTTTTGTTACACATTTAGGCCATGTAAAAGATTGACTGACCAGGCTTGATGCATTTCATGTAGTGCATTTCTGATTTAAGTTTTGATGTTGTTGTAGTTTGTTTATCTATACTGCATAAGTAGATTTTCACTGCAAATGCTCCAAGGTGAAAAACCTCAGAAAGAGAAGCAGATATAGCCCTGAAGGACAAAGTAGTTAAAATCAAAACGGCTCTGTTGTAAAGAAGAACAGATGCATTAATTATCAAACATGTTAAACATGCATTTTAATCCAGCAGTATCAAAAGTATTACTGAGGCCCAAAGAGCTGCAGGATATATTCTAGGGCTTATGAGTGGAGGAATGACACATAAATAAATAAATAAAGCTCTGTCGCATCTTTTAAATTCTTGTCTTATCTTTTCTGATCTCTTTTTGTATACTTTTAGATAACAGGGACTCTTTGGGTCACAGAAACTCTGCAATGTTAAAGGGGAAAGTGGTTCACAGAAGCCAGAACAGATTGTATGGATTTATTTTCTAAATTTGCTGGGAAACGCTCTCTTAATCTTTAGCAAAATATTTCATGAGCCTCTCCAAAATAAATATAGTTAAGAATGTGCACCACTGTTGTGTGGACTTGGACTGAAGTAAGCCAAGCCATTATGTTTGCTTCATTTGTCATAAAATAATCTTCATCTGGGCATAAAACTGCTTGTTAGTCAATTGTCCGATTACTTTTGAGCATCTGAAAATGGGGGACTGTGTATAATGGCTTTAAATCCATTCATCCATCCATCCATCCATCCATCCAGGGTCATGGGGGGGCTGAAGCCCAGCAGCCATAGTATGAGAGGCAATGTACACCCTGGACAGGTCGCCAGGCTGTCACATGTCTGACTTTAAATCCTAAACAGTGAATGCAAGAAAATGAAATAAAATCAAATGGTGTTAAACCCCTTAAATTTAAACTGAAAGTGAGCACTTCAGTCCCACCGTGCTTATTATTTAAAATCCACTGTGGTCCCGTACAGACACAAAACTATAAAAACTGTCTTTATCCAAGAAATTATGGATCAAACTGTGTAAATGAAAATTTTATAAAATGCTATGAGACCTGTAACTGCTGATTTTCAGTCCAGTTCTTCTGTAATTTGGCAAACTCAACCTTTTCAACCTTCCTCACTTAAGAATGTCAATGTAAAATCGATTCTTTGCTTCTTTTTTTGTCCCTTGAGTTAGATGTCTTTTTTAGATTTAAAGGTGTCTTGAATCATTCATAGGTCCGTGTTAACTGACTAAAAAAAAAACAATGTCCAACCTTTGAAAGACCTTCTGAATTTTGCACAGTTGTGTATATTGAAGCCAAAGTCAGTACTTCACTAGATCTTTGCCTATTCAGAAAAAAAGCTGGATAAGAACTTTCCAATAGTAAAATGTCACCTTCCTCCACAGGGAATTTCACACTGACTGCTTGGTGTGAAGAAAGGTGCTAAAAAAAAAGAGGCTCCGTCAGGCAGCAGGAGGTGGTCGTTCAATAAACTGGGAAAACTTCACACATCCTCTCTATTCAGTTACTGCAGATACAAACACACACATGCTTTCTGCACACAGACGGGTTGCTGTTCCCCAGAGGTTAATTACTGCTCTGACTTCTAAGCTCTTCTGTAACCACTGGAGAACAGGTGGAAGATGATGGGACAGACTGTGCTACTAATAATCAATATGTGATATCAAAGTACACAGCTGAATAAAAACGGCCTGTTCTCACTACCAAAGGATATTTCATTTTCCACTTACTGTAACACACATGTGATTATGCACATGTATTCTTCTCGCTGCGTAATCCCATGATGCATGTGTATTCATGAGCCTGCCTGCTAAGTGATAAATGGTGTTTCAAACAGAACAAAGACCACGAAGCCCAGATCAAAACAGGCGGCCCCTGATTCGCTTATGCAACCGTAATACTCACACCTTCAGTGAGGGAAGGTACAGTTCAAAAGCAATCAGTAAAATCATGCAGATTTTCATGACAAAAGATGTCCAGCTGGACCTCTGAAGGGAACACATTATCTTAATAATAGTGATAAACCGGGATACTTTGTTTGCATGTGTTTGTAGACACTTTCACAAGCTCACATCCGCTTATTCTGTGTGTGCGAGTCTCATCACCAGGATCAAAAATTCATTTTCTCCTTTCAGACCTTTTTACCTTTATAAGTAAATCTTGCAAAGTGCATCTAACTAAAAGCATCATCACATCTGTTGAACTCACAGCGTTGGTGAAGCTTCCCGTGGCTATTCTGTACATGTATGTTGCATGCCTGTCTGTAATGCAGCCTTCACCTATTCAAAGTGAGAGTCAAAGGGTAAATATGATACAAATGGTTCAAGGAAAATATGATTTATGTTACATAAATTAAAAGTTCCTTTTTGAAATAGCTCATTTTAAAGTCAGTTAGCTCATATTATTCATACCTGAAGCAGATATAGTTATGGGTTAAACAAAGGCCGCTGTCACTGTACCACCTGCACTTGCCAATATTAGGCAAAACAAAGGGGCAAAATAGTCTTCATGAGTTTGTCAAACAAACAAACAAACAAAAAACCCACAAAGATTAAAAAAAAGCAAACTATCATGAAAAACAGATCATATAAAATACAGTTAGATGTAAATCTGTACTATTTAAATTGTTTCCTGCCAGAGTGCATAAAACTCAAGTATTCAAGGAAATGTTTGAGTGACACCTAATGGAGCAGACAAGTATTGCACTTAATATTCAGAACGGTACATCGAGTTCAGCTACCTTACTTACAAAGACAAAGAGGAAGGTGTGTCTTTATTTCTTCTGTGCCGTGTGTAGCCAGCATAACAATAAAGTGTTTATGTAGATATCAGGCAAGACATAAAAGAAGAGTGAACATCTGTAGCAGTTATGATTTTGATAGAAATAAAAGGATCGCTTGATGACAAACTACAAATTATTTAAATAATTTTTATTACCTTAGTTACACAGTGACCTAATGTGGCATAAGGATACAGGGTGTGCTTTTAACTGACTAAAGAAAAATAACAACAAACAAAAACTGTACAGTCACATCTTAAACTTCCCAATAATAACTCAACAAGGAGCAAAATATATATCAGACCCAGAAACTCTTTAATGTCTCAGCATCATATACATTATATACTACATGCTAGTGGACAGGATATAACTTTTCCTGTGAGAGGATATATTTTGAAAGGACCAGAGAAACACTGTGCATAGCCACAGAGAAATAGATGATAAATAATGGAAGACAGAAAGTTAGCTGAAAGTGAACTCATCTATTACCCTAGTGCATCAGATCCATTATTCTCATGGCCGAACACAACCAACAAACTATACATGTACATCACATAACATGAGTAGCTGTCAGTGCTGTGGTGGGGTGTGAGTCTGATCGCTGGTGTCTGCACATTCCACCTCCACAGGCAGGTGGCCGGTTGGGATGCCTACAGGAGGACGGACCTTTCTCACAGGACTGAAACTGCGTGGAGATGAGCCCGGGGAGTGAGCAGGGGAGCGGACAGGGCGTAGGGAGGAACCTGGAAGGGGTTGTGGAAGTGGTTGTGCGAGTGGAGAGGAGCTGCGAGGGTATCTGCGTGGGGTGGACCAGATTGGTCGATCAGTTCTGTGGGAGGAAGGAGGCGGGACTGAAGCGTAGGTAGCGGGGAGACTCGTTTCTGATTGGCTCATAGCATTGCCAGAGCATTCTTCCAGTCGCTCCAGGCTCTCCTGAAATAAGATGATGACACATGTGTGACAGCTGTGGGCTTTCATCGGTGATTCTCATGTAATCAAGACATAGTTTGTAGCAGAACATCAGCTGGACTATGTTCATAGTCGTGACTGTACGAGGTTGTAATTATTATTAACCAACTGACAGTTTAGTAGCAGAGCTGCTGGAAAGGTTTTTCCCCAGATGAAAGAAGGACTTACATCTTCATTGAGAACGTAAAGAGGCATAGGACTCCTTCGACCAAGTGTAGATGGTTTGGGTACAACATCAACTGTAAAAGATGTATGAGTATTATTATGCAGTCCCAGTTTTTTTTTTAGCTTTAACTTCGTAATATGCAATGTTAATCCTGACTGTTACAATTTAAATATTAGCCTACAGTGTGATGCAAACATCATGAAAGTGCTGTACACAATTAATAGACTGCGAACTATAACTGCTGCTCACCATCATGGCCATTTTCACTTTGCTCCACATACACGGGAGCTCTTTGGGGGACAGGTCTGTGCTTCTTCCTAAAGCAAAAATAAATCAACAAAACAAAACAAGAAAACAATCAACTGATTTAAAAGACGCCCCTATATATACTGCAGATCACAGTTTTGTACTATTTTCCCACCAAATGTCTAGAGACTGTGGAGCTGCTTGAGATTCTAGCCACATGTTCAAGTGCACTATCAAAGCCAATGAGAGAAAGAGAGGGGGGGGGGGGGGGGGGGGGGGGAAGAAAGAAGGAGAGGAAGAAACAGAGCAGCAGGGGAAAGAAAAAAGACTGGGAGGGGGGGAACAAAAAGAAAAGGTCTCACTTGGAAGGTTTCCAGCAGGCACACACTGTCACCAGGGTGATCAGGAGGAATATGCCCCCAGTGGACAGGATGATGTATAGCGAGCTCCGTCCTAAACCAAGGTGATACAGAGGCAGAGAAGAAAGCCAGAAAGAAAATAAGAGGAAAGAAGGAAAGAGCTTAAAACACACATGCACACACTTAAATCCTTGTGCACTTGTAAAACTATACAAAGAGTAGTAATATAATCTAAAAATGCTACATTAGTTCCTGATCTTCCCCCAGTGAACATAAAACATTTCTAACACGTCACAAATCTGTAAACATCTGTAAATTACAAGTAACACTATAAGGCATGCTCCACTTTCACTCGTCATGCAGCTCTGAGCCTGTTTGTAGCTATCGATCCATCCTCCACCGAAGGTCGCCAACGTGTTTTTCTACAGGTGGCTTATACAGGACCCTCCATCTGCCTTTAGGGGTAAGGTCTGAAGCAAAAACCTGCATTTTCCTCGACTCTCTAACACCAGCCAGAGAGCACATATTCAGCACCTTTACACAACTTTGATACAGATACTTCTTCCCACATGGAGTGAGAACACCTGATGCAGGTGTTCTCAAAGAAAGAAGCGGTTCACACTCCTCACACCAACTATCAAAAGCTGGGGTGACTGAAAGTCTTGGAAATATGTACTCATAATTCCACTGGTCAGCTAGAGCACGGTTTTCAGCAAACACTCTCAGCGGCACAGGTAAGGGACTCCCTGACTTCTTCCAGAATCCTTTTTAAGATTCTAACGGACTTGATGTTGGTAACGTTGCACATCCTTTCCAATGCATCCATAAAGCAGCTTCTGAGCAGTTTGCAATCTGAATGCAGCAGTCTTGGCCAGTCTTGTGTCAAAGGGGGTCCTTGTCCTTCCTTTGACACAGAAAGAGTAAAGAGGTGCCTTTAGCCAGTGCCGCCTAGAACAGAAGAAATTCACAATAAGATGCTGGACATCTTCAGTGAGCCCAGCAGGTGAGGCCATCACGAAGCCTGTGCCACAAGGATGAGGCAACCAGATTGTTGGCAACCAGAGCTCTTTCTGTGTCGGACAGCCGGAGTAGCAGTCATTTCCATTTAGACAACCTTTCTCCTGCACCCCGTTCCAGTTCTGTTTCTGAAAATGTTCATTACCTATAAATGCTTTAATAAGAATAAAGATGTAAACTTTATTGATCTCTGCATTAAACCCATTCACTCAGTGAAGCAGTGGGCAGCCACCAATCCAGCGCCCGGGGAGCAGTGTACAGGGACGGTGCCTTGCTCAGGGGTACCTCAGGTAGCCATTTAGTGGATTCGAACCACCGACCTTCCAAGCATGGGGGGGACCACTCTACCTACCGAGTTATCCCTGCCCCACCATTCCTATTACATTCCTTCCCAAGCATAAATTTCCTGGCAGGGTTGGAATGTCAACTGTACACCATTTACCCACCAATAAAGTAAAACCATTTACTCTAGCTTTCACAATCCCCACATTTAGGTCATATGTCTTGCAGACATTAAATATATCTCTCATAATAAATACATTTTCTAACATAGATCTGGCTGGGACACAATATGACTTATCTTCCGGAACTTAAAAGTCTGTTAGATAACACCTTTGAAATTTTTTTTTATATTCGATGCATAAAAGAGTCAGTGTTCTCCACAAAACAGCAACGGTAGTCTCTACTGAATCTGCTGGATTCATTGTGACTTGCTGACCTCTCCAAGTGAAAAAGAATGTTGTTGGTACATCCATGTCCTTAAGCTTGGTAAAGCGAGCTTGAATTAGAGCCCCTTTAGTGCTCTCCTGAAGAAAATAACTTAATTCCATCTTTTTATGATACAATAAATCCTGCTGACTATTCTGACTGACTGATTGGAAACACTGTTCTTCCTGTTGCTGTTTCTGAATTACCCTCCTAATGTTATCAGTAGATCTATAAGTGTATCGCTGACAGATATCTTTGATTTGAGCTCTCCCTTCCTCCCACCGTGTAATTAAAGATTGAAACCCATTTTTCTTTGATCTCCAGAGATCATGATGATAACACCTTGAATTTCTGCTTTTACTTGTAAAATTCTACCATTAATATGTTCTGTACTTGCCAAAAAGCTGTATGTCCAAAGTGGGCCAAAAATAAAATACCGACCCCTTCGCAGAAATTTGTTCCATAGTTAAAAATACATTGCTGTGCCCAGCAGAAACTCCACTCCACTCTATTTCCATAAAATTATCACTGTGGGTTTCTTGTAGAAAAAATAAATCTAGCATCTTTTGTCTTCAAGTTCTGTAATCAAAGCTCTATTCTGTGCATCCCTCCCCCAAATTTATATTTAAAGAGGTCACCTTTAAATTTAGCAATTGAGAAAAGGAAGAAAAGCAGACACGAAAAAACTGAAAATAAGAAACATTAGTGAAGTCTAACTATCTTGAAATTATTCTAAAGGCGTTTAAGTTTGGAGTCCCTACACCCTAAACTCACAGTTTTGAATCTGAGGCACTTAAGCTCCTGTGCCAGTGCTTCATTAGATAGAAGGGGTGGAACTTCTGACGATGTAATCCAGGTGGATGGTATAGCAATCATGAGCTCATGATTTATTGAAATGAGTGAGTTGATTAACCAACTCAGGTTGCTTAACAAAAACAACTCCCTTATGTATACAGGAAGCGTATGCAATATTTCCATGCCCCACTTCGTCTCAAACTGCCAACAGCAACTGCTCCACTGTGATGCTGGGCTGTGGCACCGCTCTCACTCTCTCAAAAAGCGACAGCGTCCAAAGAGAAGTCACAACTAAAAAAGCCACAAAATGAAAACAATTGTTTACGAATATAACCACAAAAAAGAATATGAATATGGCAAAAAGTGTAGATTGAGTGTGCTGGCATGAATAGTTGCATTGAAGTAGCTCATTACGGTTATCCCTTTCAAACTCTGTACTATGAAACTATGCAAGCAGAGGAAACAGAGTAGTTTGAAAGCCTAAAGCTGTCTCCTCGTGCAGAACATCACAGTACAGCAATAATGAAGTCAGGATTACTGAGGTCCACTGAAGCACAGCGTCCTCCCACCTGCCTGTGTTTTTTCCTTCTCCCTCCTCATAAATAACCGTCCATTCATTGGATTAGACTGCCTCTCCCTCTCTTGCTCCCTCTCAGCCTGACATGCGGCTCTTCACTGGCGCCCAGTAACAGGCACTCTGAGCCAACTCTGTTACAATCACAGCCTGGATTTGCACTTGTTGTAAACAACATTGTTTGAGAGGCCAGCATGTTTGTGTATGGGTCAGCATGAGATGATAATTGCTCCTGCTAGCTCCTACAGATGGAGGGTTTGTGAATAATGAGAAGAAATTTACTGTGCATAGTTACCTTAACATATAAAGCTATCATTCAAATTAATTTAAAGGATTTTTAAAGATTATGCTGCCCTGCAGTAAGTAGAATTTACACTGATTCCAGTTTAACCAGCTACAACATAAATGCAGTTTACAGGCTATTTGTTTTACAGGCTACATTTACGTTTACAGGCTTTTTCACTGTTAGTCCAATTCTCTGACCTGGCCTGAATGTTATTTTCTTCTTCTTTTTCTTTTAAGCCACTTAACACTGATCTCTGAATCAATCGATCAATCAATCAACCACAGTTGTATATACACATAACAGACGACATAGCAAGGAACCAATTTTAAAGTGCATCTTTAGGTATTTAGGTACTAACTTTAGGTTACTAGCCGGTCACAAAAACACATCATTTGTTCCTATATTTTTTGCCAAATTTATGAAAATACCAAAGATTACGCAGTCCGACTGCCATTAAACAAAATTTTTGCACCAATAAGGTAATTCCTAGAGCTATGAGCTGAACAAACAAACAATCTACAGCAGATGAACAGTATCTGAAAGTCACATCTTTAAGAAATTAAAAAACATCCAGAAAAGTCCTGACACAGGACCTAACAGATGCATCTAACCCTTCAGCTGATCCATCTACTGTTCACTGAAGTCTCATCAGAAATGAGTCGCAGGGAAAGGGTGGCTGTCATGAAGCCAAATTTCACATCTTTGGCTCAGTATCTACAGAAGGAGTCAGCAGAGAGGTACAACTGTGAGTTTCTAGAGTAATCTTATTGAGGTTATTATTGTTATTGTGGGATCATCTTGACAGGGAACTCAACAGAAGGTCGCCAACATTCAAGAGCTTTGAATGTCCACGAAGAAGCCTGGAGAACTATTCCTGAAGACTAATTAAAGAAATGACAAGATACCAAATTTTGACTGCCAAGCTTTTTCAAGATTAAAACATTCAAGATTCAAAGATTTTTATTAATAATTTTTGACATGTACACAACATACAGGAGAATCAAAATACTGTCTCTCTCTCTCAATTTACTGTAGAGAAGATTTAAGAAAGATGAAGGACGCTCTAGGGAACAGAGAAATTTAAACCTATGTGTAGTGCAGTAGTGCGTGATATAAATAAAATAAATATATCCGCTTGTGACTAGGACAGCACTGCAAATGATCAACAACAGCCTGTATGACGGTGGTGCAGATGGTTGCAGTAGAATTAGAAATGTACTGTTTTTGCCTTATATTCTGCACTTTTGTGTTTGGACATATTTTAAGAAATCGTTGATTTCTCCTTCTATTAGCAAAATATAGAGAAATGGTACTTTTGCACATTACTGCATGTACCGGTATATACTTGTGTCTTAATGCAAAATCTTTACACTGCCATACTGCTGCATAGATAATACTTCTTAATGCTTCTTCCAGCTCTGTTCAACTATTATTAAATGTTATCACCCATACCCCCCACCCCCCTCTCTTTTATGTAAACACGTGTCTTTTGAGTTCCTACCAGCGTAACTTGCCACCTACTGTAGACAGTGAGCCTGACAGGACTGCTCTTCGTGTTGCTGATGGGGTTCTCCACTGTGCAGGCGTAAATGTCATCGTCTGACATCAGAACCCGTGAGATGGTCAGCACCTTTTGGTCATGCGAAAGCAGCAGACGCGAGTCATTCGTCAGCACTTTGCCTCCCTTCAGCCAACTGTAGACAGGCTTTGTGCCATTATCGTGGGAACAGTGGAGGTTGAAGTGCTCGCTGTACTCCAGGACAGAAGACGCCATCATCTGGATGTAAGGCTTGGATATAGGAACTGGGAAGAAGGACAGGGCAGAAGATACAGAGGTGAATGAGATTGAAATGACGTTCTCTGGACAGGAAATTTCATTTTCAACCTGTATTAAATTTTATAGGTCCTAACTCATCTTCCAGTGCTCTGCTCTTGTTGCTCAGATGTTTTGAAACACGAGTAAACTTGGCTATAGAAACGAGAGTAACTCTGCTTACCGTCCACTGTGAGCTGAATGTAGCGCTCTCCAGTGAAGGTGTCATCTGTGATGGAGATTTCCACTTCGTACACCCCTTCATCCGACAGCTGCAGGTTGTGAAGCAGCAGCGAGCCATTCTCAAACACCAGGATGCGGTTGCGATACTCGGGCCTCAGGTTTCCAATGATGTCCGTCCCTATGGACTGCACGACAGTGATCGGTTTCACTTTGTCCTTCTTTAGCTGCCACTTAACAACAGGCTTGTCTGTGCTGCTGCTCGAGTAGCTGACTGACAAAAGGGCTTCTTTGCCCACCGTTCCTCTCACCACCTGGGTTTGGCTTGTGACATTCACTCCTGACACCTCACCTGTTATAAAAAAAAAAAAAAAAGGGGGGGAAAGACACAATGGTGAGGTCTTAAACTGATGAGCAAATATAGAGGTGTGTAAAGACAGTGTGAGGCAATGATGCTCTGCCAGTGATTGGAAATACATGTGGAAATTATGCAAAACAAGCTAACAAATGAAAAAAAAAAATGCACTAAATGATACTACTAGGCAAACGCAAATAGTCACATGCAATACACAGTCACAGTGCAACACAGGTATTTTACTCAAATGTTTTCCTTTGATTCATTTTGAATCTTTATCTTTATCCCTGTTCAGTTCATTTATATTGCTAGAAATACATGATGAAAAAAATGACAAACCAAAAAGGTGTAGGCTGAAGCCACAGCTTTTATATAAATTATGATGCAAGGAATTATTTCCGACAAAAGAAGAACAAGAAAGAAAATTTAGACCATTCATCACAAATGTAGCTACAGATGAATGCTTCCTCTTCCTCTCTAGAGCAGGGATGTGAAACTTATTCTCCACTGTGGGCCACATACACCATCACTTTATTCTCAAGTCAGCTGGACCAGCAAAACTCCTCATTCTGTCAGTGTAAAGAAGATTTAACTACACATTTAATCCATAAAATATTTTAATATAATAAAAACAAGTGCAGTTTAACCAGCACAGCTCTTTTTCCACATTATGTAGAAATGCTTTTGTAGTAAAAGAAAGATATCTGTCACATTTGAGGCTTGAAGTAAGTCATAAATGTTCAAAATGACAGAAACAGTAATGGCAGCTCATTGCCCAGAGCCCCAGACTACCCTGGAAGTATAAAACAGAAAGATTTTGTTAAGTCATATAAAAGATTTCTGCTTTTTCCTTTTTTTCGTATTGTAAAAAATCCTGTGTAAAAATGTTTTTGCACACTATGTTACGTATTTACCTTGGAAAAGCTCTTTATCAGTACCTAAAGCTGTAAAACCTATTAAATTACAGGGAGTGCCATGTAGCAATGTCCACTTTGCCAGAAATCAAACCAAGAACTCACAGCTGTTGGCATTTGCGCCTATGTGGTATACTCCAAAGCTGCTCTCCTACTGGATCACCCTGATATTTTATACATATGTATTTGAGTTAAAATTTTACCTGCAAATGCAAATCTGCCAAATATTGTAAAACCTGCAGTTCTTAAAGTGAAGTAGTTTAAAGTGTCTAAGAGCATCTATTTGTACTGGGAACTTTTGTGATCACTGCAGTCGTGTTACGCCGCTAGAATACAAGAGGAGATTGTAAGGATTTAAATGCATTTGACCTAAATGTGCAGAGGCCGCCTTGAAATAGAGATAGCAAGTGCTTTTCTCTCGAGTGTCGAAACCCTTTTTGCTCTTTTATGTGAAAAAGAATCGCTTTTACATGACCGATGACTTAAATGTGGGCAATAAATCCTTTAATAACATTTCTGACATGTTTTTTTTTAACTTTCACTTTTTTCTTCTCTCTCTTAACGATCAAAAGGTTGGCACATTTTAGTTTTACTGAATACACACATGCTGGTTTTACTTCAGTGTTCATGTCTTGATTACTACCCTGTTTCTGTGAACCCCACCCTCCTTCTCAAGAATTCCTCATAATCTCCTGGAGTGAACAAGTAATACACTAATTTTGATTTGTGCACCCCAGCTATCCTCCACCCCCACAGGGACATTGGAATAAGGAAATATAGCGTGAGCCACATTTCAGCTTTTTTAAGAAACCCTGTCTTGGAAACCAAACATAGCAAAGCCATTATGTCCACAGTGGAGTTCCTGTAAATCAGCTGTAGCTGGACACATGCAGGTCTGAACAGTGGCTTCGGGCCCATGAGGGGCATCCTACTGTTCTGGCTCAGTGATGGAGAGATCAACCTATGAGAGCGACAGAGAAGAGAGAGGGGAAAAGAGGGAGAGAGAGAGAGCGACCATTCTTGCAGAAAGGCAGTTAGCAAGGCATCGCCTCATTGCCGTGGTAACCATTTGGTCTGCCTGACAGGGGTTGCCAAGGCAATAAGACAAAGGGCATGATTGTTGAGACTAGTTTCCTCCCTTGAAAAGAGTGAGGGAGGGTTAGAGAGAGAAATTCTTTGTCAGTGGTGAAGTTGGAGATGGACACAGGATTCAGTGATTCCACCAAACTCGCCTGCTTTGGGTAAACTGGTACAGCTGAGAAATCAGTCCAAACCTTTTAAAACCAAACTCACCGTACTGTAAACTTTTGACACTTGGTCATCATTTCCTCATCTGAAACTACCCACACACTCAGGAGAAGGCCCTGCCCAGTTCAACAGCTCTCCACAAAACTCTTTATCATCACACTTAACCTAGACATCCCCTCCTCGCACGCCTTCAATGGCCTCTCCATGCTCCTTTGAGCTTTAAATGGGAGCCCAATAACGAGCACCTCCCTAGAACAAATCCATTGTGCTGCCAACCTCACAAAGTGCAAGGACAAAAATAAAAGCATCAGCGTCTAAATTAACTGGGATTAACTTTGCTTCAAAAAGAGTCGGTGTGAAAGACTTGGATCTTGGTTTTAAAGGCTATCAAATAATAGAAATCTGAAATAAAGATGTGAACTAAATGATAATTATTGTGAATTGGCACACTCAGGCTGTTATTTGCATTCATTTTACTATTTACATTCCTTCAGCAAAGCAGCCTGCAGATCATTACCCTCTTTTTTCTGTTAATAGTCAAACAAAGACTTGGACTTACCTGAAAGGACAAAGACGAGGAGGCCAAGGAGCTTCAGCAGAGGAGGAATGTCAGCGAAACTGCCGTCTCTAGAGGAGGGTTTCCTCTCCACCTTCATCTTGTGTCCTGGGCAGAGTCTTTCTCCCACTTAGTGAGCATGGTTTATCCACCCTGGGCACGTCTCTGCCGCTCAACACTATCCACCGCCTGCCTGCCTGCAACACTGGCCTCTGCCTGGTCACACTGAGCCCCACTCTCCACACAGCACCCCACTCACTGCCAACAACAGCCAACTGTGTGTATGTGTGTGTTTGCATGTGTGTGTTCATGACACATAGTTTAGACGAGCTCCCCTCTTCCCTTTCAAAAAGTAGTTAACAGAAACTCTCTGCTTTTAGTAGATCGTCTGCTATTTTCTAAAAGTTTTTATATTCTTTTAACTACACAAAAAGCAATTCAATGTCGAGTTCAGCTACTTTGGAAAGAAATTCACGCTGGAAAGGACTACTTAATTCAGCCAGAAGCATTTCTGAGCTTTAAGTAGGTTCCTTAGAGCTTCTGGAATCTACTTAAAGCTCGGAAATGTCTGAGTTTGAAAAACAACTCATTTCCCCCCCTCTTTGGCCTATTTTTGTGGCATTGTTCAAACTCCTCTCTGGACTGGAGCCTCACAGTAAACACACAATTTGCTGCTTGACCACCAAACCAATCACACGGAGCCTTTTAGGTATTTTGCTTCTGGTTTTTACGCACTACTGTGTCAGGTGCACGATGCTATGTACAAGACATTCATAGTAATAGCAGCAAACGAAGAGCAAGTATAGAGAGGTTTTGTACCTGCTTTGTCCTCTAGGTGGAGTCAAAACTGCACCAGAGTAGCAAAGTGACATATGAGAAGAAGTCAGGAGCCGGAGGCAAAGCTTAGAGAGAAGATAACTAAATTATTGGAAGTGATGCTAAACTTTTCATAAATCCAAATGCATGTGAAAATCAAAATGGGAATCTTACATGTGAGGTAAAAAGTACATGTGACAATGCAACAAAAGTCAAAATTCAATAGTTCTGTTGCTTTAGATCCTTCCTCTGACTGCCAGTTTGCATGGAGCTCTAATATCAGTTGGGAAGTTTGGCAGTCACTTTTTATTACAGCAGACACGCTGCCATGTGTGAAATCCCCGTATGTTTGATCAGTCTGTTTTCTGTTTTTTTTTCTTTATTTGTTTGTGTGCACTGATGAGTCAGTTGCATTATAAATCATCTCTCCCACCTTCTAAAAGTCTTTTGTCAGGAGTTTTTTTTGGAGCATTTTGTTTGACAACAAAGGGATGTTTTATGCAGAGGAGGAAGCCTGCGTTGATAGGAAGAAGAAGAAAAAACAACAACAAAACCTTCCAGGACTGTGGGAACAGCTGCTGTTGACTACCACTCTCACAGGGCTGGTACTCCTGTGTAGTGAGCCATCAAAGTCGAACCTCTCCCCTCCACCTCTGCCCTCTCTAAAAGAAACACCTCCTATTTCCTCTCATCTTCTTACAGGCTCTAAATCAAGGGGGACAATTTCCAGTCAGCTGAGCGAAGAGGGGACTAGAAACAGACCGAGCCTGTGTGTCTCAGTTAGTTTGGCTGAATGTGTCATAACAGAAGCTATTGTCACTTTTAGACCCCATTAAGACTGATGTCATCCCCACACATGCAGATGCAACACAGTGCATACATGATACAAATGATACTCATATCTTTTGAAATCTGGGATTCTTGCATTTAACAACATCTCCTATTAGCTGATATTTGTGCAGATGTAGAAATAAAGCTCATATTTTCTGCACACTGCCCACTTGTGTATCCTACTCAGAAAACATGGTCTCTCCTAAGATGGCGAGGGCAGTCATAACCACTGGAAAGAGGATAATTACGCCCCCTGCTGTTTGTCCTGGCTTATTCTTCTCTAATTATCACCCAGGAGACCAGAAATCTTTGCACACTGACAGACTGAGGAAGAAAATGAACTAACCAAGCAAATCTTTCTCGTGATTTACTCTTAAAATGGTCCGGGTCAGCTTTAGTTAAGTGCAAGCTGCGAAGAGAAGAAAATATTATTCTTTAGTGTGTTTAAATCTGGCTCTCACATGATGATGTATTAATATCCTCACACGATTTTCCAGCTCATGTCTCTCTCTTTTTTTTTTTTTGTAAAACTGTCTTTTCCATCACCTTCAGAATTCAATCTACAGCACGAAGTGGGTGTTGTGCTATGTTTGGAGGTGTGCAGGATATTGATTGTTCACCCACAGTCATTAAAGAGACAGGAGAACGTGGCCATGGCACCTCTGGGACTGAGTAGGAGAAAAGAAAGAACAGGTCCATATAAAACCCGTAGAGGATGTTCATGAGATTTGCGGCTGAGAGGAGGAAAGTCAGCTTGAGAAGGAAGTGTTTGCGCTCTGCCTTTGCGAAAAACCGCCGCAAGCAAAGGCGCTGGCTGTTCCACCTCTGCAGCTGGCGACGTGCGAGCGACAATAAGTGACTTTAACGGGATCTGCGTGATGAAGTACGGCTCGTGTTTTTCCTGTTTGAGAATGCGTGTGTGCCGTTTGAGTTTGTGCAGTTCGCTGTGTGGCTCAGATGTGTGTGGGTGTTCTGAGTGGGTGCACCGGGAGACTGAAGATGCTCTATCCTGTTTCTCATAAAGTGAACAAGACTGCCTCGGCAGATGAAGCAAAATTGTGTTATTCTTTTGTGATTTTGGCATGTAATGTAAAACGGATATACACAGAGAGTGTTTATGACAAGGCAACTGCTGGTGGATTTACATGATCTGAACATCTAAAAAAACATTTTTAGTACAAAAGAGTTTTGTGTTAATCATTCATTAGAGTTGTTGTTAGAACACTATTTCAGCTTCACTGAAACTGCTTTTAATTGCCAGCCTTGCTTATGTTCCACAGAAAAATGAGCTGCTTTGGCTCCTGTAATGTTTACAAAAAACACCAAAAATATCAAGGATTTAATTCACGGACAAAGACTGAGGTGACAGACACTTTAAAGCAGACATCTCACTGAATATTTAAGGTGGATTTATTAGTGTAATGCCACGTCTCTACACCGAAGTTCAGCAAGGTACTATTCAGTTTTTTTGTGTTTTTTTTTTTTAAGCATGAAGCCTCTGCATACAGGGACAAAGGATTTCTACACACCCGATTTAACAGAAGTCAAACAAGTAAATCCCACCAACACAACAACAGAGCATACTGAACCAGTGTGTTATTATTTAAAGCTGTACCAAATGCATCTGGAGAAACAAATAAAGAGGAGTGTAAATTACTGCATGCGTACTGTTCTGGAAGATCAGATTTATAGAAAATGCTTGGAAATGTGGAAAGAACGATTTCACTAACCATGTGACCAAAAGGATAAACAAATAGAACATACATAGCTACTTTTCTTTTGATGTTTTAATCAGTCTTGTAAGCAAGTCAAATAGGTCAAGAACTGTCAAGATACAAGCACATCAGGAAACAATGCAAAATAAGAAGTCTTTTTAAGCCACTAATCACCCAACGTGATGCGTACGAGGTTTACACACAGAGCATATGAAGTGATCCATCCATAAAAAAAAAGAAAGAAAGGAAAAAAAAGCTCTGTTTAGCATTTAGAGGACATTCATTTTCACTTTCACAGATCATCGTCTAAAAACTAGCACACTACCAGAAGTTTCACAAGTACATGCAGTGAGTTGCAAATTCTGGGTCAAAGACATCCGTACTGATGAGGCTGCTGAAGAAGCAGAGAAGGAGTGTTAAAGTTCACAAAAAAAAAAAAAAGAGAAGGGGAAAAAAGATTCACATTACACCCTCAAAACTGTTCATTTTCTACTGCTAATTTGTGTTGAAAAAAGACTCCTGGGGTAAAAAGGTCTGCCTGAAAGCCAGCCTAGCCAGCGTATGCCGGCTGTCTCTCACTACCTTGCTTTGCCTCTTTCTCTTCATCCAGGTCGGGACAGGGGTGTCACTGCTCTGGCACAGATGTGTCGTCTCTCTACTGCCCCCGATCTTCCTGTCTCTAAAAACAGAAACCGGCATGGCAGTTATGCACCGTATAGGACTTGAAGGAAACTTTAAACTGAGTTTCTATTTAAGGGTGGTTCATTTCCAAGAAATATGACTCTTACGATGAATATATATAACAAATATGATTAAAATATATGTTTAATTTTAAAGAGATAATGCAACGCTTAGAACTTGATTCCTTATCATGGCCGATAAAACTGACGAGCACTTCAGCTGTAAAAAAGGGGGTCTGCCCCTGTGGGAGGTGCTTGTGACGCTTGGTTCCAGTACGACAGGCCCATTAATTCTGCTTGGCCCTTTAAAGCATATAGTGTACCTAATGCACCTGAAGCTATAAATACTTCTCCTACATAAGGATACAAGGCAGCCAGCAACTGGGTTAGGAAGAATCACTGACGTAGACACCTTGTGTCAACCTCATCCCCAAAGAAAAAGCTCTTTTGTCTCACAGGGGGAAAAAAGTGGCATTTTGAGAGCTAGGATTCAAAAGTTTTATATCTTCAAAAAGTTTCCAGTGGTCCAGATTTAAAAAGACAAACTATGATTTGAAGGAACGCAGATGTGCAGATTCGGGAGTTTAACTTTTACTGTTTTTATCTTTGATCTTGGTTTGCAGAAGGCAGAAAATCCATCTAAATGCAGCGTGTGCTCGAGCTGAAACAGAACAAGTCTTCACACTTCTCCAGTTGCTTACAAAAAAAAGAAAGAAAAAAAAAAAGCATCTGTTGTGACAATGTAGCTTGACATTTTTGAAACTAAACTGAACTCGGATTAAAGTCTTTTATCACTGGCGCGTTCACGGTAAATCTGGAAAGAGATTCATGTAGCAGAAAAAAATAATTCAAAGAGTCAATCATCTGTTGCTAAATGAGTCAGATATGTATTTCATTAATCACACTTGGTTTGAGCCTCAAAGGGCTCTAATAGTTGTATTTAATTATGTATACAATTTAAATGGATTCTTTTCCTGCTGTGTAAATGGGGAAAAAATGGCTCGTGTTCCTGCATTATGCAGCATTTGGAACATCCCTAAAACATCAAACTGTGCTAAATTATTTAACAGTAAGCCTAAAATTTGCTTGCTTATCATTTGGAGAATATTAAATTGCTTTAACTGCAAGACTCAAGAGACAGTTTACTAAAATGGCACTTTAGTGTCACTGTTATGTTACAAGGTCTTATTCCCCTTGGATAATATTGAATATTTCCAAGATTATACCTTCTAAAAAAAGAGGAGGACAAAGTTTTGAATTAAAGAAAAAAAAAATCGATTAAAAAAACTGGATTAGATCCAGCTTCATCCCTTCATCATGCCATTTTGCCGTTGAACAAGCTGTGCAATTCACAGCAAAAATGTAAAATTTCGTTATTTCGATTACAAATTAGGCTATAACATAATCAGGTCATTTACAGCAGTGTGTGGTGTGACAAGTTTGACACGAATCTGCAAAGTGATAAAGAAAAAGTCTTGTTTTTCCGAGTACTGTAATTTTTTTCCTCATAAATTTACCTGTTCTCTTACCTTATTTCACTCCTTTTGGGGCTGGCTACCTTTAAAGTCTTATCCCTAGATTCTACACCACTGACCTGTTGAACACATCCCCAGTGATGCTCACCTCCTCCCCTTCTGTTTTGTCCTCTGGCTTCAGCTTCTTGCGAGTCATGTGGCCACGAAAGCCAGCCTGAATCTTAGCAGCAGCCCTGTTGGCTTCGGGATCATCCAGGGGGATGTCCATTATGTCCTCCTCCTCCTGGGGCCGGCTGCACTCCTCCTGTGTAGAGGACCACAAAGTATGAGTGAACAGATTTCATGTTTTTCTTCATGAAACACTGGTGGGATAATCTCATGTTCATAACAGATTGCAGGACCATATTTTGTAAAGTTAACCATATAGGTTGCACTGTCTTTTTTGACAGCAAGCAACTTGTTCATTCTTGTTACACAACTTCACTGGGGCTCTTAGGAGGTCAATGGCCCGCTTTTTCCTCACTCTTTCCCCTCTTGTCACATACAGCATATAATACTGCTGATTTCATCGTTTAGCCTGGAAAAGCCATTATCTCTCATATCACAAAACATAAAGCAATGCACAAAATTGATGAAAAAGACTGCGTGGTAGTTTAATGTTTGTGGATAACTGTAGTTTCATCAAGCAAAGCTTAAGTGAAGTTAGAAGTCACCTTTCAAAGAAAAGATAAACTTGTAATTCTGCCGCATTCAGCGTAAAAAAAAAAAAAAAAAGGATGACCCAGCGAAAGCGTCGCAGTCACAGCAGCCTCTCGTTCAGACACTAAAAGTACAGAATCCACTGTCCCAAAGGAAACATAGGGTGGGTGGAAATTCTGGCTTGTCACAAACTGTCAGTGGAAGAGTGCCAAAGCTGTCGACGAGTTATGTAAACACCAATTCAAATCGTGTGGCAAACGCATATCAGCTACACCCCGTGCTTCGCTTATGGTAACAGACTGACATTTCACACAAAGGCAGCCCACAGAATGATCCCACTGTCATCCCACTACCTCAGTGAAGCAGTGCATCATGTCTCCAGTGAAACCCCTCCAGTGTAGGAGTGTGACCACCCACCTGTTCAGCCAGCATTCATTAGCCTCTCTGTCTGACTGCTCACTGAGCAGCCCGAATCCAGATCTTTCACAGCAGCAGAGGTGCAGGGTTGCTGCTGCACTGGATTTTTCTGGCAACACACCTTCTCAGTCTTACTGTTATTGAGTTCCTCGAGGGCTCTTTGATTTATTCTGACTCAGATTGATTTGAAATATTCTGGTGAAAATTCTCTTTTAATGTGATGAAAATAGCTCGAAATAGTTTTATAACAAGCCTTTATGTGGAAAAAAAATATCATTATTTGAGGACCATGAAACCACAGTGGTTACCATATACTGCACTCAAGGCAAAAAGAAAAACACACACAGCGGTGTGCATCTGAGGACAACCACATTTGGCAACTAACAAACTATAACTGTACATGCATCCACCTGGAAAACTGATCAGTGCCTAAAAATAGATCGAAAAATATTTTTGAAAAAGTTCATCTGAAGCTCGTACTTACGTTATGACAGTCCATTTCTTACTCTCAGAGATGATTTCAGTCTTCAGGTGAGATGACCTGCTATGACTTCTGTGCCCGAATTTCTATGTGGACCAAGCAAAAGCTCTCTTTAAACGAGTCTCCGGTATAATACAGATGTCTCACTGGCTCTTACTAACAATCACTGTATGTTCAGTAACACCCGCTCACGCACAGAGTGAGAGGGAGAGACATACAGTGAGAGGGAGAGAGAGGGAGAGCGGCAGCAAGGGAACGATTGAGAGAGGAAGAGGAAGGGAGGGAGAGAAAGAGAGACCTCCTACAAACATAACAGCATGTGTTCATCTTTTCAGTCTCATTAGGGTTTCTGACCTACTGTGTTCATTTTACAGTTACAAACATGTAACAGAGCTTAACATTCACTAAGAACAACCTGATGACTGAAGTAAACGAAACAGGCTGGACTGTGCTCTATTTCTCTCTCAGCAATTTATAGCTTGACAGTTTTTCCCACAACTTAATTCATCCTGGATGCAAACTAGGAAAGACTACCACATGCACCAAGCACCATTAAAATTCACACAAGTTGCAGTGTTACAATAACAAACTCCCCAAATAAAAACAAGTGACAAACTTGGAATTACTATGTAAACCAGATGGCCATAAAACAATAAATGCTGACTTTGAAAATTCTACAAATAGTGTGAAAATAAAACTGTGTAAGCATCTTGGGCTATTTTACACTAGGAGGTGTTATAAATTTATTAGAGGCAGAGTGAGCTAACAGCCCTCTCCATCCCTCTGATCCCAGCTGGTATAGCCGCCCACACTCCTCTGCCAGCCTCAGAGACAAGACGGAGAGAGAGGGAGAAACAGAAAACATCCATTTATCTGAGTTATATCTCTGACATTAACTCACTCCTGCTGGTTTGCTTGCCATTCACATTCAGACAATATGCTAAGTTATGCAAACGCCTAATTTCACTGGGCTGACCTGCTTTATCGATCAGCTAACTTTCTCAAACTGGGTATTTATATTTATACTCACTGGAATGAATTAAGAAGTCGATCCTGCTTTCATGAGTGCATCTAACACAGTATTGAGATGATTAATGTATAGGAATTTCGTTGTGGGCAGTTGTAAATAGACAGTTAAAAGCATAACAGTCCAACATTACAGGGGAGAGCTGCTAGGTTACTGCTTGAGCAGCTGGATTTACATTTATACACTCCACAGTTTTGCTGTGTTTCAGCTAAAGTCAAATCCATCGCTAGGTAGGCAAATACAGAAACTGATGTTTAATCACTCGGTTAAAACTGTTATTAAAAGGTAGATTACTGATACAGAGGGTGCCTAGCAACTATCAGCATCACCATCTCCTATTAATTCCATGACGACATGAAGAGAGCAGGATGGTGAGGGGTTACCATAGTAACATAGTCAGTACCCCTTCCTACACTCCTACTTTGTGTGCGTGTGTGTGTGCGCGCGTGTGTGTTTGGAGTCCTGTTGGTCCAGACAAATCAGACGGGGCTAACTGTGACAGCAATAAAAAAAATTACAGGCTTAATTCACAAGACAAATTGTTTAGTTGGTCTTTTATGATGACAGATTAGAGAATCAAGCTTCAATCTGTGGAGGCAGTGGAGGCTCCCAGGAGGAGTGCAGCAGGAGTGAAGGCCTCCGACGGCCTCTTCCGCGTGCCCAAATGTGAAAAAAAGACTGATTGCGCTTAACTTTGAATGTGAAATTCCTGTAGATTTCAGCTGAGATAATGACATTCAAAGTATAAGTGCAAACTACCATAAGTCATCCAGAAAAGGAACTATTTCGAAGGTATTTTCAATCACCCACCCCCAGATCCACCTAGGGAGAAGAAAATGAAGGCCTCTGTTGATCAGGCTTGTCCTCACAGAGGTTATTTATATAGGCTACCTGAGACAGGAATGGAAACAGAACAAACTGTAGCCTAGCTAAAGCCATCTCTGTGTCAAACATTCATCCTCAGCTGGCTAACAGAAAGTGGAGGCCATGAAGTTAGCTGCCAGGGCGCGTGTTAAACTCAGTTTATTGCTAATTTTTTAATAGGGTCATGTCTTTACTGTGTACAATTATTAATTAATACCTTTAAGATGCAAAGTAGCTTTCACATTTTAACGATAAAGGGAGGAGTGAACACCCAGTGTTAAAAAGAATCAAGATTACCTTGTCGGTACTCTCTTGCACTGTGGTGTCCTCAGGTAGCCTTTCTTCTCCTTGGTGGACATCAGCAGCCCAATCTGCACTGTGAGGGAGCGTGATTTTCTCCTCCTCATGCATCATGGCACTTTTCTCTTGTATTTCAGAGTCAGTCATCCCCTCTCCAAGTTCCTCTCCTTCCTTTGATGTGACCTCTTTTTCCTCCACTGTGTCCTCTGGCTGCGACCATACAAGTGTTATTCGACTCTCCTCGTTCTCCGGTGGATGTTGCGCTCTCTCCTCAAAGACTTCTCTCTCTGCCCCCATTCTAGCCATTGATGTATTTGACTGGGTTGCTTGTGATGAATTATTTTCCGCCCCACCATCATTAATTTCCTGATCCCTTGTCTTGCTGTAAACCTTCTTGTGAGTTTCTTCGATATCTCCTCCAACCACATCTGTCATGTGGCCTTCTTTGAAATCAGGGTCATCTGAGCCTGTCTCTTTTTCTGAATCTTCACTCTTGAGAAATATGGCCTCACTTAGCTGCTCATTATTTTCAATTGCAGGATTGGTTTCATACTCTTGGTTCTCTTTTTCTGCCTCTGTGCTATGCTGATTTAATGAGCTGGTGTCCTCACCTTTTTCCTTTTCATCATCATCACTTAAATTGAGGTCATCTGTCCATTTGGCCCTGTTAACTCCCTTTTCAGCTTCATGTTTATGGCTGCCTTGTGTATCAGCAACACAGTGGCCAGTTGGAATTGCAGTAGTGTCCTCTGACTCTTCCTTCTCTCGCATTTCTAATACATCCATCTGTAAGGCATTTGTTGAACTCTGTTCCTCTGGCTGTTTCTCCGCAGCCTTACTAATCTGCTGAGCTTCTGGAACATCTTCAAAGCTAATTTCAACCAAAGAATCCTCCTTTGGAATAACATTACCATCTAAGCTACCCCTGCTATGAGCTACACTTTCATGAGTCTCCCCAGAATAAGCTTCAGTCTCTGTTCTTTCCTCGTTTCCTTTGTCTGGCTGATCCTCTGCTTGTTCTCGGTTGTTCTCAGTGATTTCAGCTTGAGCCACTGACGATTTTACAAGAATGTCCTCCGGCTGGTGTTTCAGATTTTCTTCACTAACACGTGTAACATTCTCAGCAGTTGCTCCTTTCATTGTTCCCTCTGTTCCTTCAAGCTCTGCAGCGCACACATCCACATCAGCTAGGCCAGAATACTGAATGACTTCCACTGGCTCTACAACTTCAGTATTTTCCTCTTCTCCTGAATCGACAAGCTCCTCGTGTGCAACTGCTGGTCCTTGTTTGTTAACTTCCTCATCTTCTGATGCTATTAACTCCAGAGCACACACATCCACATTTGACAGCCCTCTGAATGATGACAAGTCAGTGGGCTCTAACTCAAAGTGAGGTATATTTTGGTCTGGAACAATTTTATTAGCCGCCCTGTCAACTTGATCAAATACAGTTACTGCTGGATCGCTTTGGTTGTCTGTGCCACTCGGTTCCTCTGACTGTGCAGCTGCTGTTCGGAACCTGTAGACTGACTCTTCATTGTCTGTGTTTTCAGTCTTTTTTGAGACATTAGGGTGCGAGATTTCATCTGAACGACTTGATTTGTCTTCAATTCGGGACTCAAATGATTTTTCTCTAAAAAGTAAAAATAGAACTTATGTAATTAAAATGCTCATGAAATGACAGAGCAAAACAATGCTTTTCAAAAGAGAACATGTAATGATGCCTCTGTAAAACTCATCTGGAAATTATGCTTATCTTCCTGCAGCTGGTGGTCTTTTTTTGATGAGTTCTTCCCTTTCTCCTCAACCTTGGCACTGCAAATCTAACAGTGATTCCATTACTAAGCTGATGAGTTTCTGGTATTCTAAGCTTTTGTTCCACAATGTATTTTCCCTTTTCTTGATAACATCCCCTGAAAATGCCAAATTTCTATAGGATGTGTGGCTATTAAATAAAGAGAATGAACTAAATGTAAGCTTAATACTGCATTAGCAACATTAATTAATTGCAAACCTTCTTACACTACAGCATTGATTTTAAAATACTGATTATTTCTGGTTTTAAAAACGTTCAGCTTCCATGAGACTGTTATAGTGCATGTCAAAAAAATATCAGTTTTATTGCGAGGATAACTGCAGTCACGTGACTTTTCTTTTCTAGTTTTCCACAGCGACACAAAACCACAACTGTGCCTACAAAAAAAACAATAAAAAACCTTAAACCAAATGACTCCAGAAGCACTTCAGCAGCAAAAAAACGATGCTGTATTTCATCATCATCCCTCCTCTCTGTCCTTTCCCTCTCGTTCCTCCTCTCCCTTTCCACTCGCGCCTCCTGACTGCACATCACATGAGACTCACTTGGAAACGGTCACCTCTGTTGCTGTTTCTTTTGAAGTGTTAGTCTGAAAAACAAACAAACAGACACAAAGAAAAGTCTGCAACAGTGAACTGAAAGTAGCTGCTGAACAGAAACAATCTGCTTTGATTTGCAAATGATTTAAACCCTATAATTAGTTGGAAGAAAGACATCACGTCGAGTGCTGAAATTGAGAATTGTTAATATCTTCTGAAAAATGCCGTGCTGATTTGTATATTGATTGGCAGCCGTGTGGCGATATATATTTTTTTAATTTAAGAAAGGGACAATAAATCACCTAAAATGTAACCCTTAAACATCACCCCAAACCTTTCAGTTCAAATCTATTACTTTAATCTCAGAAAGTTTTTTCCAAAAAGGAATAAAACTGTTTATGCTTAAATAGCCATTTTCTCCATGACTTACCTTAGATCCCTAAGTACAGTGGGGCAAAAAAGTATTTAGTCAGCCACCGATTGTGCAAGTTCCCCCACTTAAAATGATGACAGAGGTCAGTAATTTGCACCAGAGGTACACTTCAACTGTGAGAGACAGAATGTGAAAAAAAAAATCCATGAATTCACATGGTAGGATTTTTAAAGAATTTATTCGTAAATTAGGGTGGAAAATAAGTATTTGGTCACCTCAAACATGGAAAATCTCTGGCCCTCACAGACCTGTAATGTCTTCTGTAAGATGCTTTTCTGTCCCCCACTCATTACCTGTATGAATGGCACCTGTTTGAACACATCATCTGTATAAAAGACACCTGTCCACAGCCTCAAACAGTCACACTCCAAACTCCGCCATGGCCAAGACCAAAGAGCTTTCGAAGGACACCAGGAAAAGTATTGTAGACCTGCACCAGACTGGGAAGAGTGAATCTACAATAGGCAAGCAGCTTGGTGTGAAAAAATCAACTGTGGGAGCAATCATCAGAAAATGGAAGACATACAGGACCACTGATGATCTCTCACAATCTGGGGCTCCACGCAAGATCTCATCCCGTGGGGTCAAAATGATCATGAGAACGTTGAGCAAAGATCCCAGAACCACATGGGGGGACCTGGTGAATGACCTGCAGAGAGCTGGGACCAAAGTAACAAAGGTCACCATCAGTAACACACTACAACGGCAGGGAATCAAATCCCGCAGTGCCAGACGTGTTCCGCTGCTGAAGCCAGTGCATGTCCAGGCCCGTCTGAAGTTTGCCAGAGAGCACATGGATGATACAGCAGAGGATTGGGAGAATGTCATGTGGTCAGATGAAACCAAAGTAGAACTTTTTGGTATAAAGTCAACTCGTCGTGTTTGGAGGAAGAAGAATACTGAGTTGCATCCCAAGAACACCATACCTACTGTGAAGCATGGGGGTGGAAACATCATGCTATGGGGCTGTTTTTCTGCCAAGGGGACAGGACGACTGATCCGTGTTAAGGACAGAATGAATGGGGCCATGTATCGTGAGATTTTGAGCCAAAACCTCCTTCCATCAGTGAGAACTTTGAAGATGAAACGAGGCTGGGTCTTCCAACATGACAATGATCCAAAACACACCGCCCGGGCAACAAAGGAGTGGCTCCGTAAGAAGCATTTGAAAGTCCTGGAGTGGCCTAGCCAGTCTCCAGACCTCAACCCCATAGAAAATCTATGGCGGGAGTTGAAAGTCCGTGTTGCTCGGCGACAGCCCCAAAACATCACTGCTCTCGAGAAGATCTGCATGGAGGAATGGGCCAAAATACCAGCTACTGTGTGTGCAAACCTGGTAAAGACCTATAGTAAACATTTGACCTCTGTTATTGCCAACAAAGGTTATGTTACAAAGTATTGAGTTGTATTTTTGTTATTGACCAAATACTTATTTTCCACCCTGATTTACGAATAAATTCTTTACAAATCCTACCATGTGGATTCATGGATTTTTTTTTCACATTCTGTCTCTCACAGTTGAAGTGTACCTCTGGTGCAAATTACTGACCTCTGTCATCATTTTAGGTGGGGGAACTTGCACAATCGGTGGCTGACTAAATACTTTTTTGCCCCACTGTATAGTTGCACCTGATGGGATTAGCCCTCTTTAACTGTCTTATATCTCTTATCCTAAAGTTCAACAACACTGACTTGAGTCCCCTTGGCTGCTGTTAAACACATTTCCTGTGTTGCTCACCTTTACCTCTTCTATTTTGCCCTCCGGTTTCAGCTTCTTACGATCCATGTGGCCACGAAAGCCAGCCTGAATTTTAGCAGCAGCCCTGTTGGCCTCAGGGTCATCCAGGGGGATGTTCATTATGTCCACAATGTCCTCCTCTTTCTGGGGCTGGATGCCCTCCTCCTGTGTAGAGCCACCAAGTATGAATTTATGATGCTAGAGGAGCAGATTTCATGCTCATATGGGAACGAGTTTCTTCATCAAACACTGGAGGAAGAATTCTCATGCTTAACAGATTGCAGCACCATATTTTGTGAAGTTAACCATATAGCTGCACATTTGTTTTGCTTTTTTTGACAGCAAACAAATTGTGGTTATTCTTGTTATTAAGTAAGTGCAATGGGGCTCTTTGTCACTTCAAAAGCCAACACCATTTCCACAGGTGTAGAAAATAAAACAGCAGCCACTCAATCTGCCTTTACAAACATCTGTGAAAAAGCTCTGATGAAAATGTTTTATCACTAGCAGTTTTAAAGTATATCTGGAAGCAGATATACCAGAAAACCCCCCTGAAAGATTAAATCACCTGTGGTTAAATTAGTCAGCTACGTCTTTCATTAATCTCACTTAGCCTCAAAAAGGCTCTAAAAGGTGTATTTAATTATGTATACCATTTAGAGGAAATATTTTCCTGGAGTGTAAATGGGAAAAAAATGGCCTGTGTTCCTGCATTATGGAGTAAATGGAACCACCTTGAAACATCAAACTACGCTAATAATTATTGAAGAGCATGCAAAAAGTTGTTTTCTTATCTTATATAGAATATTGAATTGCTTTAGCTGCAAGACCCAAGAGACTGTTTCCTAAGATGGCACATCATGGCTATTTTTATGTTACAAACTTTCAGCCTCCTTAGATAGTCTTGAATATTTATATGAGGTTTAAAGTCTTGAATTTATGAGAAAAAAAGATTGTGTTTTTGTTCATAAACCTCATTACTTCATAAAACCTCAAATGCAAACTGGGAAAACTCAAAAGTGCTCTGTGTAAAATACAACAGGATGAATGTAAGTGGCAGTTTGCTTATAACTTACCTATTTCACTAAGTGTAGTTGTTGTACCTGATAGGATTAGCCCTCTTTAACCGCCTTACATGTCTTATCCCAAAGTTGAACACCACTGACCTGAGGCCCCCTGGCTGCTATCTTCAATTTTACTTACCTTTTCCTCTTCTATTTTGCCCTCTGGTTTCAGCTTCTTACGATTCATGCGGTCACGAAAGCCAGCCTGAATTTTGGCAGCAGCTCTGTTGGCCTCAGGATCATCCAAGGGGATGTCCATGATGTCCTCCTCCTGGGGCCGGCTGCACTCCTCCTGTGAAGAGAACCACAAAGTATGATGGTAGAGGAGCAGATTTCATGCTTATATGAGAAAGTTTTGCTGTGTGAAACACTGGTGGGAGAACCTCATGCTTAACAGACCGCAGGACCATATTTTCTAAAGTTAACCATAGATGCTGTACAGTCTTTTTTTGACTCGAGTGAACTGTGCTTGCAGAGCTTCTCATCGGCTTTAGATAACTGCAGTTGGGCTCACTGTCACCTCAAACCAGTGTACTTCTAGTCACAAGCCCAGATTAATGGGGATGGTTGCTGAAAGGGCATCCAGTTTAAAATCTTTGCCAAATCGAACAAACATCAAGAATGAGATTTCCATACCGGATCAGCTGGGGCCCAGGTTAACAATGACCGCCTCTGGTGCTGTTTGCCAACAGGGTGCCGGTGGAAACTGTGCTACTGTTAGCCAAAGACAAATGAAGAGTAAAGGCGGAAGGCATGTTAGGAGGCAGTGAGAGAGAAGGAAAGCAAAACAGATTACATATGTGTGAATACGAGGGAGACAGGTGTAAGTGAAGCTGCAAGGAGTAGAGGTAGCGAAGGTATATGAGTTTAAGAAGAAAAGAGTGCAGGCAGGGTGGAGTGGGAGGGGATGAGTGTCAGAGATGATTTGTGACAGAAGGAGAGCATAAAATCGAGTATATCAGAAGGTCAACTTAGGTAAAGCAGCTTGGAGACAAAGTTAGAGAGGCAAGGCTCGTTAGAGTGGTTAGGACATGAACAGAGGCAAGATGTACTGGACAAAAGAGGTTAATTATGGAGCTATCCAACAGGAGGAAAAGAGGAAGACCACAGATAAGATTTATGGATGTAGTGAAGGAGGACATGCCGGGGGTCTGTGATAAAGGAGGATGCTGACCATGGGGTGAGATGGAAACAGATCCACTGTGGTGAGCTCTAACAAGAATAGCCAGAAGAAGAAGACGAATATACCATTTAAACTGATTTTTTTTTCTCTACTGTGTAAATGGAAAACTGTTTTTGGAGCATACCTAAAACATCAAACTATGTTAAATTGCCTAAGACCATGCATAAAATTTGTTTGCTTATCATGTACTGATTATTCAGTTGCTTTAATGGTAGGACTCAAGAGATGTTTTATTAAGATGGCACATTAGTGCAATTAATCCTCGAATAGTCATGAATATTTCCAGAAATGAGAGAAAAATTGTGTTTTTGTCCTTAAACCTCATTATTTCATCAGACAGACCCAAGACTCAAAAAGTGCTCTCGATAAAACACAGCAGCAAGACTGTAAGAAGCAATGGTCATATTGGTCTCTCTATTGCAATGTAGGAGTAGTACTAAAGTTGGATCTTTGCCGTCTTGCTGTTGAACAGGCTGTCCAATTCATGGAAATGTCTCTTCAAATGTCCTTACTATGACTGTGCTTAAGTCTGTGGTGCAATGAGCTTGATCCAAGTTTGAAGAATGAGGAAGAAAAAATAATTAGTTTCACTTATAATTTTTTTTTTGCTTTAATTCTCAGAACACTCCTTTATCTTTTGTAAAACTGAGTTTTTCCCTTAAAATTTCCTCTTGCATCAAAGACAATATCAAACTTTTTATTTAGCAAATTAATTTTTTTAAACTCTGAAAATTTTCCCTAAAATGTTTAATTGGTTTATGCTTAAACAACTCATTAACTGCCTTATATCTCTCATACCCAAGCTCAGTCCAACTGGCTGCTGTTGAACACAATGTTGCTCACCTTATCTCCTTCTTTGACCTCTGGCTTCAGCTGCTTACGAATCATGTGGCCACGAAAGCCAGCCTGAATTTTGGCAGCAGCCCTGTTGGCCTCGGGATCATCCAGGGGGATGTCCATGATGTCCACAATGTCCTCCTTCTTCTGGGACTGGCTGCACTCCTCCTGTTTAGAAGACCAACAAGTACTAGTTTATGATGGTAGAGGAGCAGATTTAATGGTCACATGAGATTTCTTTTCTCTATCAAACACTGGTGGCAGGATCTCAAGCTTCACAGATTGCAGGACCACATTTTGTAAAAAGTTAACCTTGTTTGTCTTTGTTTTATTTCGCATTGGAGGACTAGGGTTTTTGCAGCATGAACAGCCTGTTTTTCAGAATCAGAATACTTTATTAATCCCGAAGGAAATTAGTCATAGCAAATGGAATCAATCTAATTTAAGTCCAGACTTTGACTAGGTAACACCAAAGCCTTGATTTTGTTTTTCTGAGCCATTTTGAGGTGGACTTTTATTTGTCTTTTACTTGCAGACCTTATTTCTTATCTGTTCTTGTGTTTCTTTAGACCATGTCATGACACCAGGTAGGTTTTTCTCATAATAAATGAAATCTTTTCTTGGAAACATTTAAGTGCGACAAACTAAAAAAATAAATAAAAATGAGAAGGCACTGTATTTACAACAGCACACATTTGCAGTATAGGTCAGAGAACTAAACTGGCCTGTTTGCAGTTAAAACCTGTCATCCAATAAAAACTTCTGGCCCATTGGAACCACAATATATGACAAAAAAGAACAACAACTGTTGAAATAATATGCCGAGCAACTAAAGGCAACATATGCTTTCAAAACCAGTCTTTGGAACATTAGCCCGCAGTTTTCTTGGTGATTTTTTTTTTTAATGTTTTGTCCAATTAAACATGAGCAGATATTACATTTATATAAAATTCTAATTAAATTTAAAGTTATTTTCAGCCTTTAATATCTGTTGGTACCATTTTCAGGTAAACACAGAGTTGTTTTTTCTTTTTTCTTATTGAGTATCTTGTATATCACTGCATGTTGTTTCGTGTTACAGTTTACACAGCAGTCCAACTCTTTGGGGAATGAGGTTGTACAAGTATGGTGCGACCATTACCTAAACTTATACAACTACCTCAGGGCTCTTGAACGCATGGTTGTTGTAGAATCTATCTTCCAGTTTAGCAGCCCACTCGGCAGGGTCCATGCCACTCTCTGCAATGACAGAAAAGCCGTACTTTTCAGGTCAATTCAGTTTCATTTACATTATGCAAAGTCACAAGGACATGCTAGTAATTTCGAGGAGCTTATGGGAAATATGATAGGCAAACTATTACAAGTATTTAGCGAAGAAAAGAAACATACACAAATCTTTGAACGGGACATACTGTTACTTCATCACGTTAAAAGTTAGAAAGTTATAGTTACCTTGTCTTTCTTTTAGAAGAGCTTCGAAGTACTGCGCGGCATATTTGGGGATGTCTTCAGGCTGGTCTCGTAGGACTTCACGGGTCAGTCCCTCTAGTATGGTACCAAATCCTCGCGGGACCCGCAGGTGAGTGTTTGAGAAAGGCACTGCCATTTTTTAAGGGGGCACAAACGTCTGTGACAACTAGCTCTAAACGACTCTCATTAACTGACTTCAGAATACCAGAAACCTTAACAAAAATTTTTATGAATTAGTCACAGTGGATACCTAAAAACTGGCAGCAACCCCAAACCAACTGTTCACCCCGGAGTGTTTTGTTGATAGTTGTTTCTAAGCAACGATTAGCGCTACTACGGCCATCAGGAAGGGTCAAATGACATGAAAGTCAAGAAATGACAGCTTTATTGAATATAAACCTCAATACAGATACACCACGCGAACAATAGAATAAAAAAAGCATAAATGGAAAACAAATACATCCTTCAAAACCATATATACATAAAAAACATATCTCTATTTTTTCTTCACATTCCTCTGCAGCAGCAGTCGAAGTCAGGCGTAGGTGATCACTGCATACTCAGAGTTGGTGCTCATCTTGCGGCTGACCTCTCTGACCTGGGGAACATGCAGTCTGTCAGCTGAACGAGAGGCCTGCAGGTGACACCTCGGTTTATCTCCCCACCGCTGGAGGGGAAGAAGGATAAAAAAGACCCCTAATGTGTTTGTGCTATAAACAGAGTTTTCGCACTTTTTACTAGCTTTTATTTATTTATTTATTTACAGTTTTAGACTTTTTAAAATATACGTATATATAGGCAAGATTAATGGAAATCAGCACAGGTATTATAATAAAAACACAGAACGTTTTGAAAAAACTTGACTCAGTCTTGTAGACATTCAAAGTCTTAGTAATCAAAACCTCATCAGATAAGCTGTGATAACATTTTCTTTTTTACCAAACTAATAAATACTAAAACTTCCTTTATTTTTTTAATTTTAGTTATTTAGTTTTTCAAGTTTGTGTTTTTGAGTTAATTAAAGTTTGTTTGTTTGTTTTCACATCCACTTTTAGTTTTTAGTTAACCTTTAGTTAGATAAAATAACCCTGGTAATAGAAATACTGGTTGTAGGCTTTTCTGTTTTTTTCTTCTTCTAAATTATCAAAGCACATCTATACAAGGTAACCACTTAAAAGAAGGTAACCACTCAAAAAATTGCTTTGCACACATGCCTTACAATTACACGTAAATAAAAAAAAGCCACAATTTGTTTAAAACCTTAAAAAATATTCTATTTTTGCTTTAGCTTTATTTATAGCATTCCTCACATATGAAATGAGTAAAAGAAACTTTTTGAACAAATAAGATGAACACATGAACGTTTCTGATATAAAATGAATCTCATTGCTTATATATTCTGCAATTAGCAATTCAGAATCATGCACAGGTATGTGAGCTGCAGCACACTGCAAGTAGCTGGTAATAGAGCATGGGAAATAACATTTCGAGCTCAGTGAAACACAAGTAACAAACATGTTTACTACTTTGTCTCTCACCTCTTTTTGGTCTCCGGCTATCAGGTAGCCGACCTGAGTGAGTTCTGGTGTGCTGACACCACGGACGGTGATCATAATGTCAGCGTAAGGAACTTCAGTATCACTCTCATTATCTGGGTCAGAGAAAGCATTTGTTTCATTAGTTATTGTCTTTGTTTCTATAGGGTAGATGATGATAAGGTGTCATTCAAATGAAAAGTGTTGAGATTGTCTTACCTGGTGGAGGAATCCTCAAAGTCACCCTTTCACTTTGTGTTGACCCTGAGAAATAGGACAGGTATGAATAATAGAAGGAACAAAAATTGAAGCTCGTATTTGTCGCTTTTACATTTGATATTTAAAACTGTTTACCTTTTATCTGTAGCTGGGCTACATGTGGTGATTGTGGTAAGCTGAAAAGGAAAACATATAGCAAAAGGCCCAATAAAGAATATTGCAAGTCTAACATTTAAAGGTAATTGAAGTCAGATTTAAATAAAGAGAAGTTCTGAAATTGTACTCACTCCAATTTGGACACAGTAGGCTCCTCTGGAATATGAGATATTATCAATATAATGTTAAATAGTTATACGGACACAGTTGTGTATATTTTATCATTCAGAACTTTTTAAAGCTGGTGTATGTTCACAGTGTAGTATCTTGTGATCACCTTTACCGTTCCAGTTCTGTCTGTTCCGATTAAAACACAAGTATACAGCCAATGCTGCAAGAACCAGGGCTACAGCTACGGAAACTGTTGCCAAAACCTTAATTCCAGTAAATTCTCCTGTTAACATGGAAACAACAGTATTAACTTAGACTGAACTGGATCGAAAGGCAAACATTTACTTCTCCCTTCTCCATACAGATGTTAATAAGTAACAATGATTCTCTTTAAAAGTTTTCATAATATCCACTGTTTCAGAGTCCCATCTCACCTCCAGGGGAATTTGGCTTGGCAGGAAAAGATGCTGAAGAATGAAGAATGCAATATATTAAATGAAAGTCATGCTCAAAAATGTTCAGCTACAGCTATGAAAAATTTTGCATCTCTTCAAATCACAGCTTCTTACCATTTTTGTTGTAATTTTTTGGAGCATCTGTGTTTGGAAGACTTCTCTGAGCTGAAAAAAGGAAAAGTTAAAGTGAAATCCAATTTGCTTACCTCTTTATTGAGCAGCTGCACATATTTGCATAAACTAAAGTTTATCTACCTCGAAGCTGAAGCAAAAAGAGACGCTCTGTTTTTTGTTGAAGCTGAGGATCCTCTTTATCTACTGTGTAGCAAGTGTAGTTGTTTTTCAGATGTCCCGCGGACACATTGGTGAGACAAAGAAACACTGTGCAAAAGCTGCCTTCTCTAAACATCATGTGGCAGCCAAAGATGTTGAGCGCTTTACTCCAGTAGCCTTGAACGAATCCACTGGAGCAATTGTAAGTGCAATTTAATGTAACGGAGTCCCCCAACTCCACAGTCACTAAATCAATGGGTGTCTTCGTGTAAATACAGTTTACACAATCTGTGAAGAAAGGTAATAAAATTTTTTACCTCAAATAGCGCGCATTTGTCTAAATAAATGTGTTTGAAATATCTAAAGCCCAGGGCAATAACAAACATCATATAAACTTTACCTCGTGTCATCCAAAAAAAGAGTAAAGTGAGATAGATTGAGCTGTTCATTGCTGTTCTCTGTTTTTCTAATTTTCTCCTGCCTCAAAAGATGAAACTGGATCTGTTGTGCTCCTGTAGGCTGGTGATGCATGCACCTGCACAAACACACTTAAGTACCCACACACATGTTCCAACGCTTGAGTGAGGGTACAGGAAGTGGTAACCCAAAGATTACGTTGCTGTTTAAAAATATTCATAACTTTCCATTTATTGCACCTGACATCCTGCAAAGTGCAGGCGCAAAAATGTCTGCAGATCCACTAGTCCTCACTGCACCCACAGAGGCTGCATTTGAATTTCCTTTTACACCGTAATTAAATAATTTATCCTAAAATTTTTACCTCGTGAAAATATAATTGGTCTTATGTGATTAAACATTTAATGTTTGGCAATGGAATTGATTTAATTTCATTTTTAATACCTTAAAAAAAACAGTTTCTTCTTTATTGCATCTTAATGACTTACAAGAGCAACATAAATAATTTAAATGATCCACCAGCAGAGACACCATCTAGGTGAACTTCAACGCGTCATGCATTATTGAAAGAAGCAGATATAGTTACCGAACATTACTGCACACTATTGTCAGCTGAAGCAACCACCTGGGAATCAGATTTCATGCACGTTTCACTTTTAGTGGCTGGGGGCCTCTCACTTTCAAGTCTTTAAACGATCACTCTGGGAGACTAACTCCATTAAGTCTTTAACGTTAACTTAGTTGTTACCAACTTCTAAGTGATTCAGCAATAATGTGTTCATGGGAAATAATACACCTGCGCTGCTCTTTAGCTTTTGCTATCTTTTTACTGCGGACGGAGTCTGGAGTTTCTTCAGGTAAGCAACTCCTTTTTAAATATTGACAAATTAAACTAAGTAACTACCAAAACCACACTGACTACACGAGAATGTTCTATCTATTGTTCTAACAATAATTTATGTAACGCCTGAAGGGAGTGCAGACTACCCCCTCAGTGAGGAAACAGATGTGGATCAGTGTCCAGGAGGAAAATACTTCTTCAACCAGCTTTGCTTAGAGTGTCCCTCTGGTCATTTGTGAGTCATCAACTATTTTTGAACTGTTAGATCTGTAATCTTTCACTAATAAGAGAGTTTTCTATAAAATGGATAATAAATTATACAAATTATAAATTATTTTTGTTTTATAGCTGCTCTGGCAATTCGTCTGCACCGCAAAGATGCCCAGCAGGAACATTCAACATGTACACAGGGAAGAGCAGTATCACTGACTGCAAGGTAAGACATGTTAATGCAAAACAAAACAACAAAAACACTTCTGGCTTCATGCTTTGTTTTCAAATTAAGAGAAAATGCATGTTTCAACTACAGTATGATGACTTGTCATAGCAGAGCCCATAGAAGAGCCAAAGTGAAGACAAGTGACTGCAGAGCGATGCAGGAATTAATAATTAGTTACAAAGCTGTTTTGTTGTCATCATGTGTGCTCTTATTGCTCATTTCTTTATGTCGCAGCCTTGTTTTCCAGATCTCATCAGTTCAGAGGAACGAGTGGATTGTAAGCTGTGTCCTGCAGGCTTCTCATGTGATCCAACCATTGGGATTCTTTATTTATGCCCCCCAGGACAGCATTCGCCAGAGGGGGTCCTGCAGTGTCTGAGCTGTCCTGTGGATTCTGTCTGCACCTCGGGTTTCCCTTATAGGGTCAGACCTAATAATAGTGGATAAGAAGTTAAATCCTCCAACATTCTGTGCATTTGAGGCATTCTTTTTTTTTCTTCTCTTTAACATGTCTTATAGTGTGGACCTGGCAAGGAGCCCAATCCAGATCACACCGTGTGTAACGACTGTCCTCTGGGCTTTTATTCTACTATGTGTACGATCCAGTGTCTGCAGTGTCCAGCAGGTATAAAAGACAAACAAAACAAATCTTCTGCTCCCAAACATTTAAAGAAGTTTGATATAAATAGCTTTATTTACAACTAAAAAGTTCTCATAAAAATGTAAAAAACACTTTTTTTCTTTGTTTCTTAGGAAGTTACTGTCCAGATAGTGGAATGTCTCAGCCACTTCCCTGTCCTCCTGGTTGGTCTTCTACACCTGGACAGGGTTACTGCAGCAGCTGTAATAACACATCCATACTGTGTGGTGGAGCTATAACCCCCCGCTGGAGCCAGCCAGTCCACAGAGCCAGTCAGTCCATCACCTGTCGACCAGGAACATACAAAGATGTGACAGAAGAGTTTGGTTGTATGGTCTGTCCATTAGGTTGGTGTTAAGTGCTGCATGTTATCATTCATCTTATAATTTCCTTTACTTACCAAAGAAATGTCAAATGTACCTGTGTTTTACCCCCGCAGGTCATTACTGTGTGGGAGGGGTAGCTATACCCTGTCCTGCAGGTACTTACGGCCCTAAAGAAGGCCTGCAGAGACTGAGAGACTGCACAATCTGTCCTGCAGGTAAAGGAATGGTGGCAAAGCATCTGGACAAGTGGTAAAATTGTTTGTCCATGTGCAAAAACTATATATGTGCAGAAGAGTATGTCTCATCATATCTATAACATACCTAACCCTTGGAAAGCAAATGTAATAGTTTATCTGGACTGTATGACTGTATAATATCCTCTTAAAATGTTCTTCTATGAAGAGTGTTATACATAGCATTTTATAAAAAATACTTTTTCTCTAGGGTTTTACTGTCTGGAAGGTACCTCACAGAGACCCACCTCCCAGTTCCTGTGCCCACAAGGCTATTACTGTGAAGAGGGCACTGCCACCCCGCAGGGGTCACCTTGCCCCACTGGCACAGCGGGGGAACAACTGGGTCAGACAAGTAGGGCAGGATGCAAGAGATGTAGGGAAGGACGCTTCTGTCCTGCAGGTAAGTCTCAGCATTAACAAACTGACTTCACTTGACAAAAATATTAAGATGTGTCCCAGAAAGTAACTATTTTCATAGTTGAAGAAATAAGATGAAATATAGATTTTAGAGTGTGTGTGCGTATCTGTAAACAGGGTCATCAAGTCCTGGTTTGCCCTGTGCTCGGGGTAGATACTGCCCTGCTGGTACTTTGGAAGAAGTTATATGTCCTCCAGGCACCTTCACCCCTCATCAAGGGGCGATAAGTGAGTTTAAGTATGCTATTATTATTATTAATACTAATTATAAGTATTATTATTATTATTACTGATTTATATATACACTATAGTAGACACAAAGCTCTGTTTTATATTTAGTAAGTCAAACTAAATATTTTCTTTTGAAATGAATTTATACTCCTTCACAAAAGCCCCAGCCTAATATGATATTATAGCGCTCTATCACAGCAAATCCCAGTGATTATATAAAAATATAGGTGTTGTTTATTGCAACAGATGGACACTGAGAGGGCAAATAGAAAAACATCTAATTTAGCAATATAAAAACAACTGCCGATGGCAAGCTGTAGCAGTGAGCCCAGTATAGAAAAATGATGGGTGACTGTAAAGAGAAACCTAACTATGTGCACAAGCAGTGAGTACAGCATAGGAATTTATGGAGCAGATTTACTGTTTGCCTTAATCCTGTAGTATCTTTGCCATGACAGTAGGATTTCCCCCCCAGGTGTGAAAGACTGTCTCAAATGCCCTGCTGCCTTCTACTGTCCTGTGGGGACAAGTGACCCAGTGCCCTGTCCACCGGGCTCCTTCAACCCTTTAGAGGGTCAGGATGAGGTGGCTGATTGCAGAGAGTGCTATGCAGGAAAGGCCTGCACACAGGTAGCCCTGAGAGCCCCTGATGTAGACTGCATGCAAGGGTAAGTTGCAATCTCAAGATTAAAAAAATGTTGTTGTTTTATTCTTTTTTTAATCAAGCATGCTTTAGTGCTATTGTATTCTTATGTTTAGAGTACTGTAAATCTGACATAAGGGAGCCCTGTAACTTTTGCATTTAGCCACTGAGACATTGATTTTTATGTTGCTCCTTTTCAACCCACCTTGACATTGTTACTCTATGACTTTGATCAATTTGTCCGTATCTTGACAGGTTTGTGTGTCCTCCTGGGTCTTCAAAACCAAACGCGCCATCCAATGCGTGCCCACCGGGGACACTGAGCAATCGCACTGACCTAACTGACCGCTCACAGTGTCAGCAGTGTCCAGCACGATATGCCTGTCTTCGAGGTGACATTTCATATAGATGTTCAGATAACCTTTAAAAGTACTCTTTGATATTTCATAGTATCTGAAGATATGAATTCAGGTCAGGTTTTCATACAAAGCTCAATTATGTATACAACTGTATTACTATACTGTGTGAACTGAGTGTATATATTTGTGATATGAGACATTATATTTGGTTTCTGTTTTTCTAGACTTCAAATGCATTATGATTACGACTACACAACTGTTATAGTTTGCTAATCAGCCGGAATAAATGACATTCACATTACAGTAAATGTTTTAACTAAGAACTGATCATCACTGCTTCTTTTTAAAAGATGTCGCATTTAAACAACTAAAATCCACAAAAGTCATTATTAAAAAAAAGAAAAAAGAAGACGATGCAAAAGAAAATGCAAGTTTTGTCACATGTTGATATTTGTTTAATAACGTTGTCATATATTAGTGTCACCTTAATCTACTTGTCTGTGTTAATTCTTATTTGTCAGGAACTGGAGATATCCAGAGACCCCCACTTCTCTGCTTTCCTGGACATTATTGTCCTGCTGGAACTATGTTCCCCACCCAGTACAAATGTCCTGTGGGTACATGGAGCGGTCACAGTGGATTGGAGGCTGAAAGTGAGTGCCAGCCATGTCCACATGGCTGGTACTGTTTGGCTGGTTCAGGAGCGCCATCAGGTCGATGCAGCTCTGGACACTACTGTCCTGAAGGTAAACATGAATATGTTATATATGTATATATGTGTGTGTGTGTGTTAAAAAAGCTAACATTCTTTATCCTTTATGAGCATTGCATGCTCTTAGAGATAAATACAGGTTTCCATGTGAAATTAATTTCGTAGAATGAGATTTGTTTTCTCTACCCGAGCTGTATTCATGAGTCATTCGTGTTGATATAATCATGTCGATATTGCATCACCAGGGACTGCATATGGCACGCAGTTTCCTTGCCCTGAGGGCACCTACAGCATCCAAATGGGTAACAGACGCAGAGATGACTGCTTGATATGTCCCGAGGGCTCGTTCTGTCAGCAGGGCACCTCCAAACCTTCACCTTGCCCACCGTAAGCAGTGATTGTGTGTCAGTCATAAAGAAAAATGTGAGAATGATGACGATATGGATTTTTGTTAGCATTAAGCTGGTTTAATGAGTGTGATTTAGTGTATTGCCCTGCATCTCCAGCTCTACATTTCGCCGTCTGAAAGGAGGTCGGAGGCTCGAGGACTGCTCTTCTTGCCCTGCTGGCTATTTTTGTCCCCACTCAGCCACTGTCAGCCCCAGAGTGTGTGGAGCTGGCAGCTACTCTGTAAGATCTTAACTATAAAACATCCAATGTGACTGGACCCCTGACAGAACCTCTGGAAACTAAAGCCTTTGTATTCTCATCCTTCAGTAGCTGTTTTGATTGTCCTATTTTTAGATTTCCCACCCACATGATATCGTCTTGCATTGCTCACTTAGTAACGTATATCAGTAAATGTCAGGTAGAGGAGTTTTTGAAGTCAATTTCTTTCATAAATCAATATTTTGCTCGCAATATTGAAGCAGTGTCAGTGTTTTTCCAGCATCTTCCAAATTAGATCCCCCTCTCCTTTGCGTTTTCAACGTCTATTTTGCTGTATCCCTCCCCCATACTGGTTGATATCTTTAACTTCAGCTTTCTTTCTTCACGTTCTCTTGTGTGTAGGATGAGGGATCTGCAGAGTGTTCTCCATGCCTGCAGGGCCACTTCTGCAGTAATGAGACCACTAGTGAGGAAGCCATGCTAAGTGTCATGGTGTGCCCTCCAGGTTTTCTCTGCTCTCAGGGTTTGGCCAGAGACCCCCAGCGATCAGCCACCCTCTGTCCTCGAGGTTTCTTCTGCCCCGGAGGAGGCATTGTGAGTCACAGACTGATAAATTCAGGAGAGACTTAAAAAAAATTAAAGTTATGTACTTATGTTTTCATATTTGGACACATTTGACCTCTTAAACTACATTTAGTCTTTACTCACAGGATCCCAATCCCATTCCTTGCCCCAATGGCACCTACAGTGAATTTCCTGGCTTGCGTGATGCCAGTGAGTGTATCCAGTGTCCTGAGGGGAAGTATTGTTACTCCCAACAACCTAAGGAGCAGCCTATTACCAGGCCTGTAAGACCATAGATTTTTTTATGATCAGAAAGACAGCATTACCATTACCAATTATAGTCAGTTTGTTAATACTGTTCACAAGTTTCTACCTAATAGTGATTTTAGATGAAGACTGCATGTTCAAAGCAAGTACCATAACCACTATTATGTTGTCCTTTTTTTTCTTTTTTCTTTTTCTTTTTTTTTTTTTTCCCTATTATGACTATTATGTTGTCCTATATTAAGACAGAGGAGTGTCCCGATGGCTACTATTGCCCCGCTGGGACCGGTTACCCCTTCACATACCCCTGCCAAGCTGGCAAATACAGAAACAACACACTTGGTCAAAGTGGAGAGGCATGTATTTTGTGTCCATCCAGGCATTACTGTAGCAGCCCAGGAACTCACACTCCTTCAGTATGTCCACAAGTAAGAATAAGACTTTTGAAAAACTGTTTTGCTGTATGGGTGAGACAGTTTTTAAGTGTGCTTGCATCTGTTTATGTAAAATACACCAGAGGCACAAATGGCTCCTTTTCCCCTTCTGTGCCTCCGTTCAGGGGTTTTACTGTCCAGACGGCACTTCTGTTCCTGAACCTTGTCCTGAAGGAACCTACAGTTCTCGCTCTGCTCTTAGTGATAGGTCTGAATGCACCCCTTGTGGCGGAGGCCAGTATTGCACTGGAGTGGGACTTTCAGAGCCCTCTGGAAGCTGCAGAGATCGTTTTTACTGCAGAGAGGGAGCCAAGTCTGCTGTATGCTAATGTTATTACAGTCATTTATTCTGTATTTATTCAGGGTATACCAATAATTTTCTTTACTTGTTGGGATCAACAAATACAAATACAACACATAACAACTTTATGTTGTAGGATTTCATTACGCGGCAGTAAGTTTTTGGCCTCTCTTCACTCTTATTGCCAGACTCCTGTCGATGGACCAACTGGAGGTCTGTGTCCGGCAGGAAGTTACTGTCCTTTAGCCTCGCCCTCTCCTCTCCCCTGTCCTTCTGGCACTTTCAGCAACAGCACTGGCCTCAGCAGACCTGAGGAGTGTACTAGCTGTCCGCCAGGGTAATCCTATCGATTTGTTTTGGAGGACTATGTACAGCTGAAACCTCTACTCCATGAGTCAGTGTGTTTCTCTCCCTGTCAGTTTTTATTGTGCAGGTTCTAACAACACGTCACCATCAGCCCCTTGTTTTCCTGGTTTCTACTGCACTGGTGGCTCAGCGTCACCTGTTCAGAATGAAGCAGAGGAAGGGCATTACACTTCAAAAGGGGCAGCCAGGGCAGAGCCATGTCCTCTTGGTTATTTTCAGCCGGTAGGATATACTACATGCCAAGTGCTGCTACACTGAGCCTGTATTTCTTTATGATTGGATGATAGGCTAATGGTATATTAAGGGTTATTTCTTTTGTCTGTGCTCGGCAGCGTCGAGGTGCACAGTCATGTTTGGAGTGTCAGGGAGGCAGATTGTGTAACCACACAGGCTTGTCCCAGCCACCTCTGTGTCCCACAGGACACTACTGTCCTCTAAGATCCACTGTTGCTCACCCATGTCCTTCAGTGAGTACCTTTATGTTCTCATGTGGTGTGAAATTGTGGATGTGTCATTGTAGAGTGTCAGTGTTCGCTGCACGTTTTACTTCATCACTCTGTCTTCATGATTTTGAATTTCCTCCCATAAATCCCACCCTATTAAAATGATTCCATGTGATTATTATTCAGGGCTCTTACTCTGACCAGCCTGGTGGTGATGCTGTGCAGCATTGCCGGCCATGTGACGCAGGCTTGTTCTGTAGCAGAAGTGGTCTTTCTGAACCTCAGGGTCTCTGTGACCCAGGACACTACTGCACCTCTGGAGCTTCCACTGCCTCACCAGTAAGATTTAATGAATAATAACTTTATTTACTATGTGGTAATATTATCTTATTTGAAAAGGATCAGATGATTGTTTTTGTTGGAGATTAACAGAAAACTGTAATTCTATAAAGGCATTTTACAGTTTTTTCTGAATGCTTAAACCCTAACTGTGATTCCTGTAGCACAATCTCTAAAACTATTCAGACTTATAGCAAAACCACTCACTGAGTTTGCAAAACTAAAAGCACAAAAACTGCTTTGCACTCAGTTTGCAATTTTGTAACACACACTTTGCAAAACTGTAGGCACAATTCACTGCACAACACTAAATTACCAAATTTCCAACACACTCCTAGCAAAAGTATACACATGTATGGCTATCATTAACACTAATTTGCCAACTGTCTGGCACACTTTCACATGTGAAAACTTTTTTAGATAATTAGTTCACTTTGCAATCAGCCTAAGCACTATAATACAGGTAAGCTGTGTGTGCGGAGTACAATGGAGGGAGCAGAAAGAGTGAGAAGTAGAGGAGGCCGAGGAAGAGGACGTGGAGGTGAAGAAGTAGGATGAAGAGGACGACAAGGACAAGGAGGAGCAAGAGGAAGACGAGAAGGGGGGAGAGGAAGATGAGGAGGGGGGAGAGGAAGGGTAGGAAGAGTAAGAAATAGAATTGCTGATGACATCAGAGCTACAATAGTGGACCATGTAATCAACCGTGGAATGACCCTGAGGGTAGCTGGCCAACGGGTCCAGCCTAACTCGAGCCGCTACACTGTAGCAAGTACCATAAGGACATCTTGAAATGAGAATCGGTTAGCACAGTCACTTCGCACAAAGATTTGTAGCACTGCCATATGCCAATGAGAAACACACCAATACCATTGATGTAAAAATACTGAAATTGTTACTTTACAGAATTGCTAGATGACCAGATGCTGGGGGCAGAGGAAGCATGTTCACTGCAGACCGAGTAACCCATATAGTCATTATGGCGATTGCAAATAATCCTATACTTGGAAATAAACACTTGTGTTTGTTTTGATGTGTTTGAATAAACACCAGTACTTGAAGTTTGGATCCCTCTATGCTTATGGATCTATGACAGAAGTATGAGCTCAAACTGACATAGCCTACCTTGTGCACAGAGAAAGCAAAAGCCAGATGTGTTTTGTATTCATACCATCAGTGTGCAGTTGGCGCATTGTGTGCTTAGTAGATGATGGCTTGTGTGTACTGTTTGATACGGAAACACCATTTTTACGAAGGTGTGAAGAGTTAATCTAGCTGTGTTTGCTTTTGCAAGAGAACTACAATGTTTTGATGATTGGGTGACAGGTTTTCTTATTTGTGTGAAGAGTTTTGCAAAATTAGCCAATAGTTGCAAAAAAAGGGCTTAAGCAATCAGAAAAAACTGTAAGTAGTAGCTCATCTCAGAATGAGTTATTTGTTTTTGGGACAGTAGCTGTATTTGCAGACTCATTAAGAATTACAGTTTCCTTATTTTACAGGTACTGAAATATTATATCATATATTTATTGTCATGCTTTTATTGGTTTACGGTCTTTTCAGACACTGGTCTCAAATGTCTTTATATTTACCATATCGATTTCCGAAGAGTTTCAAATGGCGAAATATTTGACTTTTTTCTTCTTCTACGGGCTTGTTGTTGAGTTATGCTTATAATTCACTTTTGCTCAAGTGAAGCAATTTGTCAGCATGGTGCAGTATATGAGCGGGGGAAGGAGCACAGAAAAGGAAAAACTGAAGGCAATTAAAGAGGTGGAAATGTCCTGGTTTTTAAGTTGAACGTGTCTGCTTTAGTGTCGTGCAGTTGATTTGATGGCAGCTATTCATTTTCCACACACTTTGACTGCTAATTTCATTTGATATGAGCATGAATCTAAAGGCCTGTTTAGTTTGAATTGCATTAGTTAAATAAATAACCCAAGTGCTTTTTGGATAGGCTGCTGATAGTGCGTAGGAAATTAATGACAGCTTCCAACTCGAACAGCCCACAGCTTTAACTTTTAAACTTCTGACTAGAACAGTCAGATGATCAAACTTCTTTGTATTCCAAAGCTAATTTCTTCAAACTGCTTCTTTGGTTCAACACTAAAACACCCCAAAGATATTTACTATTATTAAGGACTATTTAGAAAATTGTTGCCGATTAATTGCTCTCAGTCACCTTATAATTACCCCATCACTCTCACAGGTTGCTGTGGCGTCTGGCGGTGTCTGTCCTGCAGGCTACATCTGTCCACAAGGAACCAAGTACCCACAGCAGCACCCATGTCCTGTGGGAACCTGGAGTAACACAGTGGGAGCCCAAACCTGGTCCTCTTGTTTATCCTGCCCCCCAGGACTCTACTGTAACAGTACTGGACTCAGCCAGCCTTCTGAAATTTGTGATATAGGTAATGAAGTGCCAGCAGTGCCTGATGTGATCTGTGTATATCTGTCATTGCCATAGTGTCTATCACTAAAATAAGCAGAAAAACAGAAACTGGTTGGATGAAACGCTCTCCAGTGTTTATAAGTCACTAAACCTTTGCATCTTCTGATTTATAGGATATTATTGTTCTGGAGGGGCAGTGGTTTCAGCGCCCTCTGATGGTGTGACAGGTGACATTTGTCCACTTGGATATTATTGTCCAATGGGCTCAGCATCTCCTCTTCTCTGCCCTGATGGGACTTACTCAAACACAACAGGTATAAAAATATAATTAAACACAAATAAATCATATTTGTGATTTTAAATGCAGATGTTACTTCACTATTAAATTATTCTCTTTTGTTTAAAGGGGCAGAAATGTGCGATGACTGCCCCATAGGAACATATTGCCTATCTGGAGAAGGTGTCCAGCCGTGTCCGGTGGGACACTATTGTCTTGGTGGTGGCGTTGAAGGTATACTACCCTGCCCACCTGGTACATACAGTCCTCAGTTTGGTCTCAGTCAAGTGGAGCAGTGCCTCCTTTGTCCAGCAGGTGAGAGTATTGTAACATGCTTTTTTTTTTAAACTGCCTGAATGATACTGGGAATCTGTGGATACAGTGGTTAGCTGAATTAGATTTTAATATATTAACTTGTCATTTATGAACTGGGGTTTTTAAAGCTAATTGCTATAATTAAGAGATAATGGCAGAATGACTTACCACATTTAATTACCTAAACAAGGAGTAATTTATGACGTGATTCAATAAATGCTTCTAATTATTACCACTGCAGTGAAGTTTTCTTTTCTCTGCTTCAATTACAGGCTTCTATTGTGAGGATTGGGGTCTGTTTGAACCCTCTGGGCCTTGTCAGGCCGGTTACTACTGCATAGCTGGTACACCAAATCTATTATACAGCGTGTTCAGTGCCTTTGTGCTGTTAAACCGACTTTCACAGCTAAAATGTGACCAAAATGTGCAACATTTCCAGGCGTGAACTTTCAGAACCCCGATGGCAACTTCAGCACAGGAGTAGGAGGAGCATGCCCGAAGGGAAGTTACTGTCCTGAGGGCACCAGTCTGCCTATGCCTTGTCCGCCAGGGACCTTCTCTACTAGGTGTGTTGGTCAAAATATTACACACACTATTATACCATGGACCTGTAAATGTTTATGCGCATTTGTGTTTACATTTGTATGGTTGCAGTCTTCATCTGGTGGACACCTCTGGCTGTAGTCCATGTCCAGCGGGTCACTTCTGTGGCACTGCAGGTCTTACTCGTCCATCTGGTCCATGTCAGACTGGATTCTACTGTCCAGGGGGAGACACAACAAGCGCAGGTTTTCTTGATTCAGCTTATGCAATTCCATGTCAGCACAGCTATAATTAATCAATGTTGTTAATTCATGCTTTACATGAATTAAAACTCCTGTAAAGCAGAGCTAATGTATAATGTGTGAATATAAATGTTATGAATAGGCTTTAGAGAGAAGAGAAACAGATGCTGATAAATACAGGAAACTAGAATGTGTGAGGGTGTTTTGTTGAATGAGCGATTACTGAATTAATCATGCGTTATCACGAGATTTATCACATTAATTTCAGTACATTTCCACATCTAATTGGTTTTTCTTCTCCAGGCGCAAAAGGAGGGCTTTGCCCAACTGCTCATTACTGCCCTGAGGGTAGTGCTAGCCCATTGCCCTGCCCTGCTGGAACATACAACAACCTCACAGGCCAGTCAGTGTGTTCCCGCTGCCCTGCTGGGTACTACTGTCCAGAAAGGACCGCCAATTTTTCCAAGTTTCCCTGTCCACCTGGATTCTACTGCCCTGATGGTACAATCACCCCAAAACTGTGGTCATGGTTATGATTATTTATTAGAATGAATGATTAGTAAAAGTTCAGCTTAGTCTGAAAAGAAGCAGAGTGTGAGCTTCGTATTGAACTGAAAGCTGGTTTCAGCTTCAGTAAGCTATTGTCCCCAGCTTTAATAATAGAAAAGAAGTTGCACACTTGTTTATATCTAATTGCATTACATGTGTAGGAACTAACCATGCCACCCAGTTTCCCTGTCCACGTGGATACTACAACCCAGAGCCCATGACGCAGAGTCTGGACAGCTGCCTGCCTTGTCCTCCAGGACACTACTGTGAGAAGGAAAGGCTGACCAAAGTGTCTGGAAAATGCAAAGCTGGTCAGTAACATTGTCTTTGTTCATTTGTTCCAAAGATACAATCACAGCTTGCAGCCTAGTTTCTCAGTGTCAGGACTTTGTCCTCTGTGCCAGCGTACGTGTCTCCGGGGCCCAGCAAAACAGTCTGGAAGATTTTAGAGTAGGGAACAAAGAGTGCACATGAAACACGAAACATCACAGCTCAACACCAGTCACACTTCAGCAACAACAACGGCTTTTAAATAATTCTCTGTGTATTATTTATTTATGTGCAAAGATGCAAATGAACTTCAACACATCAGACACATAATGCACACGTGATAGACTGATGTGGAAGCCTGAGTAACTGGTTTATTAAGACTTTTCTTAACAATGTCTCATCTCTGCCACCTTGCTCTGTATCGCCATCTGTTGAGTATACATACATATATATATATATATATATATATATATATATATATCTTTATATGTTGAGAAATCATGTTTCACTAATGCTTAGACGTGTCAGCTGCAGAATCTTTTCTATATCACACAGAGTTTGTGATATCTTGCTTTGTTTCTTGCTGTTTGTTCCTCTCAGGTTGGTTCTGTGTCTCTGCAGCGTGGAACTCCCAGCCCTTTGACCTTGACAATTATACAAATGCCAACTGTCTTTGTCCAGCTACATCCACAGGGGGGCGCTGCCAGGCAGGATTTTATTGCCCCTTAGGCAGCTCAGAGCCCCTACCTTGCCCACCCGGAACCTTCTGTAATGTCTCAGGTGCACAAACACACTGTTTTCTAGGCTACAATAGGCATATTGTTACATATAGGTTCTCAGCTAAATTTGTGAAAAAGAAATAAAATTATATGTATATTATATAAAATAATATCATCAAAATAATACTTTGAGAATGAAGTTGAAAGTTGCTGCTATACCTTCTACAAAATGCCTTGTGTAGATGAATCAGTGAAATCATACTTAAGGATCAATTTTAGTAGCAAGGAAATCATTTTTCTTTCAGCACATAAACACAATGTGCAGAATGGGTTTGGCTCTCCATTTGGCCTATGCAGCTATAGATTGTGTGTTGTGTGTTCTGCCTCTATGTATATCGATGTTACAGTTATGACAAATCTGTGGCATGTGATTTCATTGCTGTATAATGTATTTAAAAAAGTAAATAAGTAAATTGGACAGTTCAGTTCCAGGAGGTTTCTGAAATATTCTTGTTGTTCCACTTGAGGGGATGCCAATCTCTAGCCAACTTATAGATAATATTTTTTTGGCTGTGCACAATCAAAATAACCAATTTAGTCATTTTGCTCAAAAGGTTTAGCTCTGCCAATGGGCCCCTGCTCTCCTGGGTATTATTGTGTAGGAGGAGCCACTGAGGCCAGACCAACAGATGGAGAAACAGGCAACATCTGTCCACCTGGGACATACTGTGGTAAGCCCAGCTTTACTTCCTTGGAAGGATTGTATCGACATCTTGCCAACTTTTTAAGCCAAAGTGCAAAGTAAAAGGCTTGGTGAAAAGGAAAGTACGATACACGGAGTCAACAGCAATGTTAACACTGTAGACACAAGTTTAATGGGGAAAACTATGTTTACGTACATTTGCCAACACCCAGTATACACTCGATATGTGTTAGAAACAGTTTTGAATTGTTTCTATGGCTGAAATGCCAAGTTTCTAAAGTGGCACTATGTCTGCATTCTTCCTTGGCATGCATATTAAGTACACTGGAGATGCCAAAGTAGCTATAACTATGAGTCAGGTGGATTGGACACCCTGAATTACCCACAGGTTTACGTATGACTCAGCATGTTTCTGTTTTTTTGTTGACCTGTGTAGAGTGTTCCCTTATACATTCTGCGTGGTGGATGGCTATAATTTCCAACACCCCTCAACCCTGTGTAGGCACTGGAACTCAGAAAGGATGAATGAATAGAAGGAATGAATGGTGGCCTAAACTACATTTATTTTTCTCTGCAGTTGAGGGGTCTGGGGAGCCAGAGTTTTGTCCTGCTGGTACTTTTTCCCCAGTGTCAGGCCTGACCAGTGTGAAGGGCTGTCAGCCTTGTACATCAGGCTTCTTCTGCAGAACAACAGGCCTCAGGGCTCCAACTGGACTCTGCAGCGATGGTTAATTCATAAATTTGATCACATGTTCGATGAACACCTGTGTCCTGTCTTTTTACACTACTGTATTTCTGTAAAACTCCATAGGATACTGGTGTCCTCCTGGTCAGACTGTGGCTATGGCTCTGCCATGTCCTCCTGGTCACTTCTGCTTAGAGGGTAGTTCATCCCCAGAGCCGTGCCCATCAGGAACCTATCAGGATAGAGACAAACAGGCATCCTGTGCCATCTGTGGGGCAGGTAGGACACCTAAATCCTTTGACTTTTTCAACACTGTTATTTAGCCTTTTCATAAGTGGTTGAAGAAGTGTTTATTGAAGTTGATTGCTTTTTTTTTTAAATCCTTGCAAGATTGTTGACTTTCCCTAATGCCACCAATATAAATGTGTAATTTTTTTTACCCTTTTCCCACATTGATATTGTTAATTTAAAAAAATCTCTCTTTTAAGGTTACTACTGTGATTCAAGATTGGGTGCAACTAATGTGTCCTTGCTGAGGCCCTGCCCTAAGGGACATTACTGTCCTCCAGGTACAGCTCTGCCCAACCAACACCCTTGCCCCATAGGCTCCTTTAACCCAAGAGAGCATATAGACAGCTCAGCTGGCTGCATGCCTTGTGCATCTGGACGTTACTGTCCTTCTCTTGGACTGTCAGAGCCAGCAGGTGAGAATCTGAAAGTCTTCTCTCTTCTCCTCTCCTTGCACTGCATGCTGGGAGTGTGACTGACTGAGTGTGAAGGTGGTTGGTGAGAGGGTGGAGCTGCTAAATGGATTTTGGAAGTTTAGACTGACATTTCAGATACATTTTCTTCACGCCCTTTGGTTGTTTAACAGGAAAGATACGTTTTTTTTTTTTCATTGTTTGATGTAGAGTGAACAAGGTTAAGTTAACTGGCTGTTCCCTAATAAGGGCTCACCTCTTCTGTCAGTTATAAAAGGGGCCAGTGTTGTGGCTCCCCAGCAGTATACTGTGGAGCAGGTTCTCCTAGCTGCTGGTGAACCGGTAGATCACAAGAACATTACTTACGGCTCTTGGATGAACAAGGCTGTGGTTGTCTTTCTCCATGAGGAACAGTTAGTTCACCTGTTGGTTGAAAGGAGCATCAGTTCACCTTTATTTGTGCCATCAACGTGGATTACCGTGTCTGATGTTCATAAACTCAGTATTGAAAATAATTAGGATGGTAGGGTATAAGCAACTCAGTAAACAGAAAAGATTTTGGTTGAAGAAAAGATATTGACAGGGTGATACGCAAAGGGTGTCTTTGTATTGGAAGTGGCTTCTCATTCAGTTTTCTCACTTAATACAATATATTTTTGCTTGAAATAAGTGAAAAATGCCAGTGGAACAAGTGAAAATTCTCCAGTTTCAAGATGTACTGTCTAAAAACGAGTTCCTAAATCTCACTGAAATGTTACTCTGTAGCTGAATGTGTCTTATTTTAAGTGTAATGAGATATTTCGACTAGAAATAAGACAAATATACTTGGTTAGATTTTGAGTTTTTGAAGTGTAAGAGGTTCTTATCCTAGAGACAGCTGGAGGTCTATGTACAAACCGATCCAATGAAACGTAGCGTGGCTCTCCAGTGAAGGGTGGTGTATGGGGCAGTGGCCGCAGACAGACATTTAACACATACAGATCAAAGAGTAGAGGGTAACTGTGTTTTTTGTTTTTTTTTTCAATCTAAGAAGAACCTGCAACATTTGTGGGTTGAATGTCCTAGTTTCCCTCTTTAAATTGGTGGAAGAGTGATTGGCTGGATATGGACAGGTGCCGGACAATACAATGTTCATTTGTGGTCCCAAATACAGATCAGCACAGAGGAAGCAGATTTGTCTTTCCAACTTTCTCATAAGTCAGGCAAAAATGGGAATCTGGCTAACCAGGAGAAACAAAATGAAAGGAACAGGGTCTACAGATGTTGACCTTATCTTCAAGGTGTGGTGTCTGCACATATCAAGATAGAATTGACTCATTATAAAATGATGGCAGATTTTGATATTTTCATTTCAATGTCTTGTGTACAGTGAACAATGATTTGCTTGTTCTTAGTTTTTGAAAATTGTACATTTTTCTGTTTTTGTGGGGTGTGTTTGTGAGTATATGTTTCTGTTTTTCTTTATGTAACTGTTGGAATTGTTTCATCTTCTCTTCTCTTCTCTTCTCTTCTCTTCTCTTCTCTTCTCTTCTCTTCTCTTCTCTTCTCTTCTCTTCTCTTCTCTTCTCTACTATGTCTTACTGAAAATACTTCACAGTAAATCCCACAAAACTCATGCTGTTCATTATGTCTTGTTAGATAAGCTATTTGAAGTGCTTTTGCAAAGTTCAAAACAATGATCCCACGTGTCTCTTCACCCAAAATGCAAAAATAAACATTGTTTTCTCAACTTTAGTGAAAATAGCTTTGGATTTACTGTATTTGGCCTGGGGTATGTAAGTCAAAATCATATATCAAAAGCTAATCTTGGTGACCTAGTTTGGTGATCCAGTTGTAAAACCCAGAAGGTGCAGCGTCTAGTGTGTACTGCAGGACTGCAGATATATTTATGTGACTGTACGATGAAATGTGTTGTGACATTCTTTTACCCACAGGACCATGCCATGCTGGATATTGGTGCAGAAAGGGTGCCTCCTCTCCCAGGCCACTGGATGGACTCTCAGGTTCCCTGTGTCCACCTGGTCACTACTGCCCCTCAGGTACCTCATCTGTCTTCCCTGAACAAGCAGTCGCCCACAGTTGCTGCTGTACTGATGATGCAAGTTTCAGAGATACACATCACTTTTTTTTGTAACACAGTGCTGATGCAGCTTGCTTTTTAAGCTAATGTAACCAAATTTATACTGTGTGAGGATATTAACATTCTGCTCTTTTATAGTCTGTGGCTGCCAAGTTTTAGTCACACTAATTAGCATTTAGAGCGCTAAAGGAAGTTCAAAAACATGTTTTCTTGCAACTTTTGATATAGTTCTCATTAAATTAATTTGTGTGCTTGTTCTCTTCAACTTAAGTCATTGACACATATCTTAAAAATGCAGCTGTAAGGTAAACTTCTTGTTTAGCCTGCAGCTACATCTTGCCCTAAATTCCTCAACCCTGGACCCAACAGTGGGTGCATGTCAGTTATTTAGTTGTAGCTGAATTTTGAGTACAGTGTCTTAAATTAAAATTTTTTCTACGTTTAATAACTGCTGTCTTTATTCTAGTGTGGCAGTCATTCTGCTTCTTGGAATCAAGATGTGTTTTTGTGCTTGTGCCATCTTTGCAGGCACCACAGGTCCTGAAGCGTGCCCTGAAGGGAGCTGGTCAAACAGCTCAGGACTGCATAGCCAGGAGGATTGCAAACCCTGTCCTGGGGGTTTTTATTGCAACTCTGCTGGCCTTACAAAACCCAGTGGGTCCTGTCGTGCAGGGTACACCAGATTGTGATGATTAAAGAAATAACCATCACATCATCATCGTCTTTGTTATATATATATCCATATAGCAAATAATGTAAATATCATTTTTATCCCCAGAATTTTCATGCTGTCTTTTCCTTATGCAGATACTACTGCATAGAGGGAGCTGTCAGATCTACTCCCACTGATGGAAATACAGGGGGACCCTGTCCTGAGGGTTACTACTGCCCTGAGGGAACTGTTCAACCTGTGCCCTGTGAACCAGGGACATATGTGGCTGTTACACATGCTACTCAGTGTGAACCTTGTCTGCCAGGCTGGTATTGTGTGTCTGGCTCGTTGTACCTTTGTCCTGCAGGTTTGTGATTTGCTGTTTTGGATGTCCTTATAATACAGTGGCATTTGTAAGCTATTTTAATTAAATTATCAAGAGAAATTCTGCTAAATCCCCCCCTCCCCCCCCAAAAAAAACAACAACAAAGAAATTTGATATTTTTTTTATCCTTAATCCTTTATTTCCAAATTTCCCTTTGTTTGTTTTATGACCTGCAGGCTTTTACTGCCCCCAAGGAACTGGATTTGACTTGAGAAGCTGTCCAGAGGGAACTTATGGTCCTGACCCCGGCTATGAGTCTGTCTTGCAGTGCAGGCAGTGTGACGCCGGCCATTACTGCTCTTCCAGAAATGGCACAGCTGTCACTGGGCCGTGTCAGAAAGGATATTACTGCTCATATGGAAACATCTCTCCACAGCCTTTCTCAGTGGCTGCAGGTGAACATGCTTCTTTAGAACTGCAAGAACTGCAATAAAGCAAATTACATTCTGGTAATACTATGTGTTGTCTTACTTATATGTGGCAACATTTGATTGCTGATGCTGTGTCTCTCACCAGAAGAAGGAGGGCCATGTCCTGCTGGTCGTTACTGTCCCCAGGCCACGGTTAAGCCTCTGCCGTGTCCACGAGGAACATTTTCTAACCAGACCAAATTAGTCTCAGAGGTAGCTTTAACTCAACATACTCAAATTATTACACTCAAAGGCTGTCCTGGCTTTCCTATCAAAACTAAGATGAAAAAGTGGAAATATTCTCATAATTCTTTACTTGATGTTTTGAAAAGTTGCTAATTTATTTAGTTTAGAATTAAAATCTGACATCACCCCTCATTTCTGTATGTTTTGCTTTGAAGGAATGACACTAGTTTTCCTAAATTTCTGAAGGCCTTTCAAAGTTTTTGTTTAGACATTGTCTACTTTTCCCCCCCACTCATTTTCCATCCAGACCATTTTCAGATGAATGTTTTTCTTTTTGTTAATTCACAGACTTTGGAATCATTCAAGCATAAAAAGGCACTTAACAGTGCAGTATTTATACATAATAGTGACCTTAGCAAAGAGCCCATTTTAAATTCTATCTTTAGGCACTTTCTTATTAGCAGCCTGTCACGAAACACATCATTTGTTCCCATTGCTTTAGGAAATCTATGAAAAATGCCAAAGATAACACAGTATGGCAGGCATAAAATAGTGTTTTTGAACCAACAAGGTGATTTCCAAAGTGCTATTAGCTGAAAACCTGGCATATCTTGACATGGTGTGCCGTGTGTCCATGAAAAACAGGTGCAGGACAAAGGAATAAGTGTCAGACCTAAAAAAGTAAAGCAGATGAAAATCATGTCCTAAAAATAAGGGAAAAATCCAGCAAAGCCCCGAGACAGGACCTGAGAGATACATCGGTTCACTCAATCCTCCACACTGACTCCTATTCTCTGAAGTAAATTCTCAATATCCAAATCCAGTTTATTGAGTCAATCAAAATTTGAACAGTTTTCACTTTTTTAGACACACTTTGATCTCATTTTGTAAAACCTAAAAACATTACCAAACTAGATGGTCCACAGTGATTCACACTGAAGCTGAAAAGACAACTACAGCACAGATGTGATGAAACTGATGTAAGCCTGTTCAGAATATACAGCAAGCAAAGGTAAGTTGAAGGTTGATATGAGCAATTAAAAGTAGAAGACAAATAGCACAATATGTAACACTTCATATAGAATACATTGTGTGATTACTGGATGTAGAACAAAGTGAACAACCTAATCTTAGCACATCCTCTCTGCCACCATAATCTGTCGTCTTGATTCTTTACCGTGTTATCTTAAAGGAAGCTCAACATTTTGTTCATTATGGCTTTTATTTAATATTTGAATCATTTTTATGCATTTATAAATTAGCCGCATAAAGTTTGCAAGACTTAAAAACAACATGAGACATGAGAACTCCGTGTCCTGAACAATGTGTTTTGCTCTGGTGCATAATGAATACTGAGCAGTGTTTTTGTTTTGATGATTGTGTGGATGATTTGATTGTTTCATTGCGGTTTTTTGTTTACAATTTTGAGATACGTCGTTAAGGGTTTAAGGAATGGATCTTAGCAATTGTGAAAAACTGTTTACACAGTAACTTACATGATTATTTCTGTCATTCACTGTAATAGCAAGTAGATGTGTAGTTCAATATTAATATTGCAACAAAGCACGTTTTTCTTTTTCTTATCGGCTGTCTTTCTCTTTCCCTAATCCCTCTCCCTCTTTGTTTTTATCATTATTCCTCTCAGGAGGACTGTCAGCCATGTTTCCCAGGTTACTACTGTGATGCTGCGGGGCTCTCGGCACCTTCAGGAAAATGCTGGCAAGGTTTCTTCTGCTCTGGGGGTGCAGAGCGTCCTGAACCTCCTTTGAGAGACAGCCATGGAGGGCCGTGCCCAAAAGGTGATCAGATCCCCTTGCATCTGTAGCTTACTATTCAAAAACCCAGCAGAACCTGGTCAAAATAAAATATACCAGGACAGATTAAAAACAAATATAAAAAACAAAACAAAAAGAAATGTCTGGATGATTTAATCAGGCAGCGTTAACACTGTTGGAAGTGCGAATGGATTGGGAGGTTTAAAGTTCACATAAGCAAGTTTAATGAAAAGGTAAGCAAAACTCTTTCATTATAATAGAGCTACACATAAGCAGCTACTCGACTCACACTGGAAATCAAAGCCTCTCTCCTGTGGATTGTGCATGTCTTAGTTTGTGCTTCAGTGTGCATCTATTTCATGACTCTTGTCTTCACACAACCAGGTTATTACTGCTCTGAGGGCTCTGTGGCTCCTCAGCACTGCCCCTTGGGAACCATCAGCACAGAAGATGGCCAAGCCAGCTGCAGTGCCTGTCCTCAGGGGTAAACTCACTTATCAGCCTTGCACAGTCACTTGAGACTGTAAACAGATACAGAAAAATAACCAAGACCTGTAACTGTACATAGAGTAGTGCATGAGTGATTTTTATACTGTATATACATGTATACACAATTACATTCAAGTTTTGTTGCTACAAGATAAATTATTCAATCCTGTTTTTGTCTGCATAGCTTTTATTGTCCTGGCACAATTAATGGCTCTCTGACAGAGAGTTATGAGTGTCCAGTGGGTCATTACTGTCCATCTGGGACCTGGGCCGAACACCAGTACCCCTGTCCAGTTGGAACTATCAATCCCCACACTCAGATGGCAAAACCCCAGGACTGTCTTCCCTGCCCTCCAGGTCACACATCATTTATGGCAATTAAATGTCACTGTATTAAAGGTTAAGTAGTTGGCCCAGGGTGTAATTTAACATTGTATATTTTGCTCACTTAAAATAAGATGAACAGTGTATAATTGTTATGGTAGTTTCATTTAAATGGAGAGAGACACAATACATTATAAAAAAGTATTTGTATAAAACTGTATAAAACACATATGAATTGCATGTTATTGAGGGAAATAGATATTAGATCCCATACAACACAGCCAGAATTCTGGCTGTCACAGATCAATCAATCAATCAATCAATCAATCAATCAATCAATCAATCAATCAATCAATCAATCAATCAATCAATTGATTGATCAATCAATCAGAAACAGAAACTCTTGATCTCAGCCAAAGAGGGTTTCAAAGGAGGTCAGGGACAAGATGTACAAGATCATCATCAAGAAGCTTCGTGAGGAGGTGATAACTGTTTCAGAAATGAAAAAAATATATAAAATGCATGTCAGATGGAGTCCATGCAAGATCCTGCCTCATGGGGTGAGGATGATCATGAGAAAGATGGTGGATCAGACCAAAACTGCATGAGAGGAGTGTATTAATGATCAGAAGATAGTTGGGACCACAATCACCAAGAACAACACTGGTAATATATTACGGTGTCTCCTGCTCAAGAAGGCACATTTACAGACCCATCTTAAGTTTGCCAGTGCGCATCTAAATGTTTCAGAGAAGGCTTAGGGAGAAAGTGCTGAGGTCAGAAGAAACCGAAATTGAGCTCTTCGCCTCAACTCAAACTGCTGTGTTTGGAGGAAGAGAAATGCTGACTATGACACAAAGAACATCATCCCCATAGTGAAGCATGGAAGTAGAAACATTATGCTTTGGGTTCATGTTCTTCTAAGGGTACAGGGCAACTTAGCAGGGACATGTACCACAACATTTTGCACAGGAACCTCCTTTTCTCAGCCATAACATTTAAGATGATTTGTGGATGGGTCATCCAGCAGTGACACAAAATATACCACCAAGGTAACAGCAGCCAAGAAACCTAAAGAGGAAACCTCTTACCAAAAATAGCCATGTTTTGCTTGAGGATGAAATGCCCATTTCACTCAATATCATGCACGTAATGTTATAGCTTTTATGCAATGCAGGGTTTTTTTCTGGATTTTTGGTTGATATTCTGTCTCTCTCCATTAAAACTGATACCATATACAGTACTTTTTATTCATTTTCATTTCCTGGTGTTGTTGGTGGTAATATTCCCTTCGAGTTGATATCAACATTATTTCTTCTCAAACCAGGCTTTTTCTGTGCACATCATGGGAAAGGTGCTCCATCAGGTCAGTGTGGCGCAGGGTATTACTGTGTCTCTGGGGCCTGGTCACGCACACCGGAGGATGGTGGGGTCACAGGTGACAGATGTCCTAAAGGTCATTACTGTGCCCAGGGCTCATCAGCACCAGTTCCCTGTCCACCAGGTCATTACAGCAACCAAACCAGAAACAGTCATCTTAGTGACTGCCTGCATTGTCCTCCAGGTTGGAAATGGTTGCATTTTCAAGAAGATAAAGCTTCACTTACATTCTTTGAATGTAAGTGAAGGGTAATTATAGGGTAATAATACCTTCATATTACATCTGTATCTGCTTAACAGTGTTGCTTATGTTTTTAGGTTTCATGTGTGACACCAGAGGGCTCTCTTTCCCTTCTCATATGTGCCCAGCTGGCTCTTATTGTCCAGGCGGAAAAAAAAATTCAAAAACCTGCTCACCTGGAAGCAGATGCCCACCTGGTTCTGATAGACAGGTACCCTGCTTGCCAGGGACCTACCAAAATTTACCAGGACAGGTGAGAAACATGAAGATGAATGGTTGCTTATTTTTAATAGGCAAAGTGCACATACTATACAGCTGTCATGACTGTGATCGTGTACAAGCCATATATAGGCTGATATGCTGTTTTGAAAAATATTTAAAAAAGTAAATCTGGAATAAGGTTAATAACTAACTATATATGAGCAACAGAAGGTGGGTTTTTATTTATTGTGAGGCTGGCATCCAATTCTAACATCTGCTGATATTAGTGTAGTTATCATTTTGTATGTAATGTGTAGAAAACTCTGCATCATTTGTTTCTTTACAGCCAGACTGTGTTAAGTGTCCTGCAGGATTTTTCTGTGTTGGCTTAGTGGATGTTGACACTGGGCATGTGTCAGGGACTCACACTCCCATGCTGTGTCCTAAAGGACATTACTGCCCATCAGGTAGGTGAAGATTAGTATCACTGCTGTAATACATTCATGAGAAATGTACAAGGTTATCATTTGCATAATAAAATAAAGATATGTGTGACATGAGTGCCAAATACTAAATATAGTGTTGCTCTTGTTTTGTGCGCACACTAATAGAAGACTAACACAAAATGGCTTTTTAATTATGTAAATGACCATTATAGAGCATAATCAAGATAAGAGGGGTCTTTACAAACTGTTCAGTGATGTGTATTCAGGGGCAATCTGTAGTTATTATACGTATTTATCTACAGGAACGCAGGATGGTGTAGCATTCCCGTGCCCAGCTGGCACCCTCAGCAGGCAGATGGGGTTGTCCAATAAGTCAGACTGTGAGCTCTGCCCTCCAGGGAGATACTGCAGTTCCTCTGGATTGGCTGCTCCTACTGGGGTCTGCTCTGCTGGGTAAACACAGGCTAACTAAATGCACACTTCATTAAGTGGTCAGCCAGATTAAGAAAGAAATTTTCGTTCCCTATATTTTTATACCGTCCCCTTCTGTAATTAAATCTCCTTATATGTTCCATCTCGTCCTGTCTGTCCTTCTGTTATCTATTACTTCCTTAATCCCACATACCCCTTGCAATCACCTCTATCCTCATCATCTCTCTGCACTTAGTTACCTTTGTATCCAGGGTTCTGTTTCTCCCCAACCAGAGGATCACCCAACAGGAGGCCGCTGCTCTGCTGGGTCCTATTGCCCACAGGGTACCAGCTACATGATTCCCTGCCCTGCAGGCACTTTCAGCTCCATAGAAGGTGACATGTAATACTGACTAATTACTCAGTGTTTTTGACACTGGAACATTATACCCAGACTTACAGTAGCTTAAGTTACAAACTGTTAAGTGTCTCCTAAGATAACTACCATGTGGAGTTGAAATGTTTAACTTTTATTTTTAGTTTTCCATTTTATAATAAATGTATGAACTTGGTTTGCCAGGAGCGGTTTCCTTGGAAGCATGTCAGCCTTGTTTGCCAGGCCACTTCTGTGCCAAGGATGGTCTCTCCTTCCCATCTGGGCTTTGCAACCCCGGCTTCTACTGCAGAGAAGGATCCAGATCTGCCACGCCTTGGGGTAATACCACAGGTGACAGTTTTCTTCCTCTTGCCCTTTACATAGTGTTAATAAATGCATAAAACATGCAAAACTAGTTTTTTTTAGTAATGGTATTTGAAATACAACAACAACAACAACAAAAAAGTTAAGGTCATCTGACACAGCTTGAAAAATATCTTTCTGTGCAGAATTTTCTTTCGGTGCACTCCAGGTTTTATTTAACATTTTCATGCCCTTTGACTCAGCACAGCTGAGAAGGTCTTCACGAAACATTTACCAGTCCCCACTACATCTCTTATTATTTTTCTTTCTGTGATTGCAGAAAATGGCTCTGGCCTTTTAGGTCATTCACCTACCTAATGAGTAATGACATCCAATAAAGGTCTATTGTCTCAGTTACAGGAGATATCCTAACTCCATCCCCACTTCCTGGTGAATCAACCCTGGGTCAGTTCCATGGAGATGTGTGTCCTGAAGGCTACTATTGTCCTAGAGGGAGTGCAAAGCCCAGCCCATGTCCTCCAGGTAAAGAAAACAAGAGACAGTCAAGAAAGACCTTGGAAAAAATAAGGACAAAATTATTTCGATTACTCTGAAAGTTTTGTGATAAAGCTGTATGATGAATATGCTCATCAACAGCATCAGCTATAGCGTTTTACAAATACGCTTGGTTTTTATTACACTGTCTCCAAAGGTGGTATACAATGACATGAAGCTCTCAGAGGTAAAGTATAATGGCTTATTTATCCAGAACTTTAGAGAAGGTCATAAAACTCAACAGCAGTCCAATAAAGCGGTCATGATGAGCAGCTAGCTACTTAACCAGGTGAATTAATGGAGCCTGCTACTGGCATTTTTACTACTGTCATTTTTTCTACTTCAGTGTGAAAAATGACAGTTATTCCAAGCTGTGTCTTTTGTATTTTTGTCTTTCTTTGTCTGTGTCTATGTACTTCCATGATCATTTGTTTTCTCCATTCAGGCACCTTCTCTGCGAGGTCTGCGGCTGAGTCCGAGGCGGACTGTGAAGCTTGTTACCCAGGCTCTTACTGCCCTTCATGGGCTCAGACTTCTGCTGACCTCCTCTGTCCCCCTGGGTGGTTCTGTCCAGCAGGATCAGCGTCTGGACATCAGCCAGGTGGAGTACACATCACTGCGGGTCAACTCAGGCTTAACAGTGGTCTTTGCACTTTCATGTAGCATGTGATCACATACAGTATAGGCCAACTTTATCTCTTTTGCTCACTTTCAACTTATCCCTTCATTTTTTGAGACAACATATGTTGTCTTAACTAGAATAACCAGATTGTTTTCATTTTACACGTTTAAATTTGCCATTTAACTAGAATCAGCTCTTTTGTCTGTCATTTTAACTATAACGTTCTACTTTGAGGCTTGCTTCTGTAATAATCTACATAGTAAAAGATGCTCGGTTTTTATCCCGCCCATAAACTATCCTTCTCCTGTTATATTACACGTGCACCTAGAGATTCTTTGTTGCCTTTTTACCTTTTATTATAAAGATGTTTTGCTAATTTGAGCATGAAATGGGGCAGAACCTATAAATAGCCACAAGCTCATGTCTGTCAAGACAAAGCACCTGCTGCTGAGCCCGCTTTCTGCTCTCCTTTCCTCCCACAGGATTGTTGTACAGCGGTAATACTGATAAGAGCCACTGTCCTTTTCATTGCTTTGTTTCCATGGACACTGAGCCTGGGAAAATACATGAGATGTGCTTATTTCATGCATAATTGGTACATAAAAGAAATTAAGAGGATGTGTCATGGCAGCACTATCATTTTCTGTTTTGTTTTTTTTTTCAAATTTTGTTTTCATTGTAAACAATGACAGTTTGGATTTTTCATTATGTGCTTGGCAGGTCACCAGTGCCCACCTGGCTATGCGTGCCCGCGTGGTAGCGCGGAGCCGACTGGCTGTACTCCTGGCACATTTCAGTCCTTGTCTGGACATCCGGCTTGTAACAGCTGTCCAGCGGGTAATGCAAAAATGACACATATGTTATTTTTATATCATTTTTTTTATAAAGAGACAAACAGATGATGTTTAAACTGATGTTAATTATTAAATGAGACATGCTACCTTGTCTAGGTTTTTACTGTCTGAAAGGTTCCTCCGTGCCATCTGCATGTCCAATCGGCCACGTCAGTCCATCAGCTGGCAGGACGTCCCTAAGTGACTGCTCCCCCTGCCCCTCTGGCTCTTTTTGTAACAGCAGCGCTCTGACAGAGCCGTCTGGACCCTGCAGCCCAGGTCTGACAGCCCATAATCACCTTGGGAATTCTTGTCAGACAACTGAAAGATTGGATTTTCTATATCTTTGCTGTATGCCTGTGCTATGTTAAGCTGTGGCTTCCACTGAATAACTCAGTTTTCCTACAATGTTTTAAACTGTAAATGTTTCAGCGTCCTCTGTGAGTTGTCTAACCACATTGTTTACTACAGGACATTTTTGTTCCCCGGGATCCACTGAGCCTTCTCCTGTCTCCCAGACTTATGGAGATGTTTGTCCCATGGGACATTTCTGCCCTCAGGGAAGTGGGTCTCCCACACCCTGTCCTGTTGGCAGCTTCTTTCCCGAGCTCGGCGCACTCTCTCTCTCCCAATGCCATCCTTGTCCCCCAGGGAAATACTGCCTGAATCCTGGAGCCTCACAGCCCACAGGTGGAGAATTAGACCAGTCATGAGACTGTTATAAATTGTCTATTGAATACAATATTTTATTATTCAGCTTTACCTCAAGTACCCTAAGTGCAGATTCAGGAGTTGCACAGCTCCCATTAGTCATGTCTGCTGAATTTCTGCCCATAACAACTTTTTGGGGTCTCATAAGCAGCTGCTTTAGAGTCTTTTCTAATTCCTCTCTGTGTTAGGTCTGTGTTTTGCGGGGTTCTTCTGTTCTGGAGGTGCAGATAGTCCCACACCTCGAGCTAACTCATCTTTGTCCAGCTGTCTTCTGAAAATACTAGAGGGTTCCACCATAAGGACGAACGCCACCTGGATGCAAAACCTGCCCTGCTTTAATAACTCAGGTAATTCTGATAAAATATAGTGTTCTCCTGTTTGTAAAGACACCATATGCGTCGTTTATAAGGGCAGTACATCACTTTGCTCAAACTGGTCTACCACAGTGCAGAGCTTTAGAAGTAGTGATAAATATCCCACAAGACAGTGGCTTTTCATGGTTGACCTTAAGTATTCTGCAATTAATCATTGCCATACAATGTTACATTGTCCGCCCCTGACAAAATGGTTTATTAGGCATTGTAGAGAAAAAAAATGAGGCTCCTCTTTGGCGTCCTGTCTGGTAGACAAAGATTATAACTCAACTATTTTTCATGCTTTATCTGCCATGTTGTGTTACAGGGAGAGATGCTAGTGGGATCAAAGCAGCAGCAGTGTCACGGGAAGATTTAGATCAGACTGTGACTGATTCACCGCCGAGTCTCAAGACGCCACAGTATGCGTGTTCCACCTACAGAGGAGATATATGCCCTAGGGGTGGGTAAATCCTGGCAGTGAACTTATGCACTTAATGTGATACTTTAGTTATCTTCATTGCTCAGACATGATAGCCTAATTTTTTGAAAATGGTAAGACACACAACTTACTTCATCTGATTGGTGCAGGTTGTGTGATGTAATTTGGTTTGATTCCCGCTTAGTCTCGGTTTATTTAGCGATTCGGTCAGAAAATTATGGCTGAAATGTTAAATCACATTAAAGTGGTTTGAATGATGAATGCTTAGTTTTAGTGTTTAATGGCTTGCTCTATAAATAAGGAGAGAAATATAGTTTGTCAAATAAGCGCACTAAAAAAAACATTAGTGGCAGCACAAAACCCCTGTTATGGTTCAAAAATATTGGAGATGGACACCAGAGGAAAAACCCACAATAACAACACTGGTCCGGTCGGGTTGAGTCAAACGATGATTTAATGATCACACACGTGGGAGATGGACACTGTATGCAGACAGTCTCAGATCTCATCTCAAAAAACACATTTCCATAGTTTTATGAAATCAGGGTATTAGAACGCCCCCTCATGCGTAGTGACAGGTGTAATACAATCAATGTTGACAATTTTATTTAACACAAAGAATAACATTGTCTCCTTCCCGAGGGCAGACGCTAACTGCCCCCCTTCTCCTGGAACCGTCTGTACCCTGCTGAGACACAACATGGCAGCTACAAGGACTCTTTCATTTATTAAGACCATCAGTGTGTATTGCTCTAAATCAAGTATATAATATTAAATGAATATTGCTGGATCAGCTACTTCTACTTAAAACATATTAAAACATGACTAAGCACAAAATCACCAAGAATGACATCTTATAAGTGCTGTGTAAGCGCGTGCGGCCTTCCAAGCTCAAAGCCTTTGCCCTCCATAGATCAGCCAGACTCGCGCTGGCTGTAGCTTTTAACCTTTAATTACCTTGAGCACAACTCTAAAATGAGCAACAAACTGCAATGTGTGTGGAATGATCATGGTTACATCTGCAATGGAAAATCATGTTATTATTCTGATACCTGTAAGAAAGATCAAATTAAAGTTATCACCATCACTGTAATGCAAAGAATAATATAAGATCAAAAACTTCAATTTATGCTTAATGCAAAGCTGGTTATATACTTCTAATGAACTAATAATGACATATTAAAATATTAAATGATAATGAGAAAAACATCCCCTCCTTATTCTACACCCCCCAAATAAATCTCACTCTGAAAGGTTCAAATTCCCCACCTTAAACCAATGGCAAGGGCATTCGATTTTATTTAAATAGACTTCATTTCCATCTCCCGTCACTTTACATAACAAGGTGACTTTACAATACAGTAGAGCGAATGGGCGATAAAGAGCTGCAGATGGCTGGGTGGTGAGGCACATAAAAGTAACACTGTTGATATACGAGCCTAAAAGAACAGATTTGCAAGTAATAACATTCCTTCAAACGTAAAGGAAAAGCTGTGAGGGTAGTTGTGTGAAACAGAAGAAGCAGAGAATAAAAGTTTGAGAGTGAGAAAACCCTCTGTCCCTGGAGGGATCACTTAGTTAATTGGAAACTTTCTCTTGTTGAAGTGTTATCATTTCAGGGACAATGTCTGGCTGATTTTTTTTCAGGTTTCTATTGTCTTATGGGCTCTGCTTACCCTCACTCCTGTGAGGCTGGTTCTTACTGCAACCAGACTGGCCTAGAGGCTCCAGCAGGACCCTGTGCAGCTGGATATTACTGCCCTAGAGGCTCTTCTGAACCCCACGCCAACCCTTGTCCCACAGGACACTATTGCCCCCTTGGAATCCAGCTTCCTCTGCCCTGCCCTCTGGGAACTGTAAAAAGTGAGCTGTTGCACTTTTGTTATGTAGCTGTAATCTGTGAGTAATATAACAAATACATTGTTCTTTGAGTACATTTATTGATTTCATTAACAAAAGAGAAGCTTGTGCATTGTGATTTCTCTTCCATCAAAAAGGAGAAGCAACTGAGGACAAATCAGTAATCCCTGGCTTGTACCCAGGCCATGAATTGATGATGAATGAGTACGCAATCAAAATAGTAAAACTGAGAAAAACAAAACCTAATCCCCTTTGCTCCGAACATCATCAGTTTTCCCACTGACGTCCTTGTTTGAACTGGTGTATACCTTTGCAGCTCAGTCATGTGGAAAAATATGAAAACTTCCACTGAAGCATTTTTTCCCCCTTGGGCGCCTATGAATAATTGCAGTCACAAAGTGGCTTAATCGTGTAATTGTATTCTTGTCTTGCGGCAGACAACTAGAATCCTATTATTATATGCTGTAGCTCCTTTGTACAGTTATGAATTAGAAACTGATGAGGGACTTGGGATGCACTTTGCATTGAAATAACATTGTAATCTATTTAAGGCTTTAATTACAAAGTGATATGGTGATTTTTTTTAAAGTCTTTTTCTTTTGAGTGAGCAAATGCCCTGTGCACGTGGGTGTGCAAAACAACAGTTTTGTCTTCTTAATCAATTTATGTTGCTCATTTCATTAAAATTCAGATTTCTTAATTTATCACACCCTTACGCGCACGAATGCGTCACCATCACTCCTAGATAAACAGTTTAACTACAATGTGCACATTATCCACCAGGTTCCCTTGGTGGATCCACTGTTGAGGCTTGCCAGCTGTGTCCTCCAGGTCAATACTGTCACCAGCAAGGAATGGCTGAGCCAAGTGGCCCCTGTGCAGAAGGCTACTACTGTCCTGAGGGACAGATCTCTGAAAGACCACAGCAACATGCCTGCTCAGTTGGTCATTACTGTGAGAAGGTCAGCCGTGTAGTGTCAGGCTTCAAGCTACTGTCAGTCATCAATGAATATTGCATGTGATGTCTTTACATAACCCCCCCTCCTCAGCTCTGTTATTTTTTCATGACTAGTGCATTAATATAGCAGGTTGGTGTTTCATCCGAGTCCCTGTGCTGTGACTCTGTCCACTGATATTGTTGCACTACGATTACAACTGATGATACATGTTGTTCTCCGCATATAACATCTAATAAAATGATTCTGATGGTTTCCTCAGGGTAGCGCCAGACAGACAGCCTGCCTTCCTGGCACCTACCAGTTCAGACGAGGTCAAGCCGGCTGCGAGACGTGTCCTGCTGGTTTCTATTGTAAAGAGCAAGGTAAAGCTGATGGAACGACAAAGCATTTAGCTGCTGGAGCCCAGATGTAACCTTTTAACTGGGGCGAGTTTTCTAAGAAATGATTGCAAATGTTCCTATTTGAAATGTGCTTGTCAGGAACGACTCTTCCACTTCCATGTGAGAGAGGGTTTTATTGCCCCAGTGGATCAGCATATCAGCATCCCTGTCCATCCGGGACCTATGGAAACATATCAGGACTGGTTGAGGAATGGCAGTGTTTACAGTGTGACCCCGGGATGTACTGCAGAGGAACAGGTACATTTCTCTGGCCATGTTTGTTTCGTTCAACAGATCTTTCTTGCAGACAACTGCTGTTTAAATGTATTGATGTATTGTTGGAAAAATATATGTACTTTTCTACTCTGTTAATTTCTATTTGCTTGAAGGGAGGACTACCCCCACTGGGCAATGTGCTGCAGGGTTTGTTTGTGCCGAGGGAGCCAGTGAACCTTCACCGTTAGACAATGTGACAGGATTCCCTTGCCCGCCTGGGTTCTTTTGCCCTGCAGGCACATCTGTACCACAACCATGCCCAAAAGGAACATTCAGGTGGACATCTTTCAGTACCTCAATTAACATCGAATGATCTGAAGATGTAAAACAACACAAATAGTCCAATATTGGTGGCTAAATAGTGCCCATTGTGTGCCTTTTAGTATTATTTGAATTATTTCATATGTAATCAAATCCATTTACAGTCAAGATGACCTATGATCAATTCAAATTCCACCTCTGCTTTCAGTGAGCAGATCGGCATTGTTGATCATTCTTTGTGTCGAGGCTGCACACCTGGCTTTTACTGTTCACAGCCTGGCCTTTCTGAAGTGTCTGGACCCTGCTCGCCAGGTAAAAAGTGATGCTCATTATTATGTTATGTCAAATGATTTATTATCCTGCTTGACTTGAACACATTTAAATGTTTCTACTGCTAGGTTTTTACTGCTTAGAGGGATCCCAGTCTGCTACTCCAATGTCAAGTGTATCGGGAGGTGTTTGTCCGGCAGGCCACTACTGTGCAGAGGGCAGCAGTGCCCCCTCACCTTGCCCGCCTGGTTTTTACCAAAATAAGACTGGAGGAAAAAGCAAACATGACTGCAAACCATGCCCTCTTGGTAATCAAAATGTTAATACACAAAACTGACATTTCTGACGATATCCTCACTGTCTGAATGTCTTTGCCAGGCTGGTTCCAGGATTTGCCAGGGCAGAACGAGTGTAATCCCTGTCCCCCTGGGTTCCACTGCCAGCCTCTGAATCCCAGCCCCACCAGAGGGAGCTCTGCCGGAGTCTCCAGCCCTCTGCCCTGCCCAGCTGGTTATTTCTGTCCAAAGGAGGAGAGTCCACACAATCAGCCACTCCCGTGCCCCAAAGGCAGCTACAGCCCCTTGCAGGGTCTCACTAGTGCAGGTAAAATAACAGAACTTTTATAGGAAATAGAGACAAGTGCAGTTATGTTGCATTCATGGCTAGTTGTTGTATTTATTTAATTTAGATTGAAGTCTAAATATGGCAATGAATGCTTGATTCAGACACATGATTTATGGTAATTTAATCAACTATTATTCAGACCTGAGGTTCTTTTGATAATTTGCATATCTGGAAATGCATTTGTTAAAGAAATTAATATGAAAGGAATTATTATATATTAGATACAAAAATATACAGAAACAAATAGGATATTCTAGTTTTAGCTTATTTATCATATGAAAAATACAAAAACAGGTCTGAGTTGTGTTGATGCACAATAGTATTGCTGTTCTTCCTTTCATAGTTTAAAAACAAAAATCAAAGACTATATTGAGTCATTGAGTGAATGTTTACATGCATTTTGTTACTTCGGTCTTTCTGCTGTGTTATTCTAGTGCCCTCTAATATAGTTTACTTCACACATTGATACCTTTAGCCACATGCAGCACCCTCAGAGCTGTGCTGATTGATCTTGAGCTTGTTTTGCTGTTAGAAGTGAAGTGAAATCTGTCATTGTCTGTGTTTGCAGGTCAGTGCTTAGTATGCCCGGCAGGGCAGTTTTGTGGCTCTGAAGGTCTGGTTGAGCCTTCAGGATCGTGTGCTGCTGGGTTTCTTTGTCTGACGGGTGCCAAAGTGCCAAACCCCACTGACAACAGAACTGGATCTCTCTGTCCACCTGGGATTTTCTGCCAGCAAGGTCTCAGAGCAGGTAGATTTATTGGATAATAGAATTAGATACAGTGAGAGTGTTTTGACTAAATTAGTTGATAACTATTGTCCTTGATGTAAATATGTAAGAAAATTGTGTATGTTTCTGTATCCTGTTTGTTTGTATATGTGTTTTTCTTCTTGCTGTTACAACCAAATTTCCCCTTGTGGGACAATTAAAGATGATTCTATTCTATTCTTCTATTCTTATCGTCACAAGCAATGAAGTGATCTTACTAAGAGTCTCTGTCTGTACAGCTAAATCTTCTAAATGGCCAGATGGCTACTTTGATGTGCAAAGGATCTGTTTAATATCCTGTAATGACACTTTACATGTTCCTATAGGGGAACCACACCCCCAGTGGCACTGTACTTAAACTGAGACAACAGCACATATTCACATGTTACTGGGACTATTCACTTCAACTGTGGATCACAGCCTTTTTCCTTTGCAGTACCTCTAGTGGTCTGTTAGAGTCAGAGAGAAAGATCAGCAATATCTCTGCTACTTCAATCTATTCATTTGAACTCTATTTAATCTTTATTAAAATATTAATATTCTATGGTAGCACATATCATGCTGTAGGAAAATCCCAGAATGGCACTGTCAGGGCGCCGGTTTAGCTAACTGGGATGAGCAGGTGACCATATGCTGCATGTCTTCCCCTTTCTGTCTCCCTCTATTTTCCTGTCACTCTTCACTCTATCCTTTCAAATAAAGCTGTAAAAAGGCCCCCCAAAATGTCAGCTGTAATAATTTAACTTTTATGTGCATAAATCTTTGAACAACACATTGTAACTTGTAAATTTCTGTATAGAAGTTTGTTTTTCTTTTACTCTCTTGTCTTCTAGGTGATTGCTGGGTGGGCTTTTATTGTGACTGGGGCTCCAGCAAAGCAGATCAGGCTGTGTGTCCAGCTGGTTTCTTCTGCCCCAGTGGAACACCAGCACCGGTGCCTTGTCCTGCAGGAACATTTAGCTCTCAAACGGGCAACACGCATCAATACAACTGCACCATCTGTACCCCTGGATACTACTGTCAAGGTGGGAAACATGGATTTACCTGCAGGGATCAGCAGTAATCCAGAGAGGAATCCATTACCATACTTTGCTACCAAAATATTTGCAAGATCAAATTCACTTGTGTTCACTGGTGATTCTTTAAAGTCCTTCTTGGATGATTATAATAATCAGAGCAAGCTTTATAATTATGAGGAGCTTATCCAAAGTCTCTTTGTCTCAGCCAAACTAACTGAGACATTGTTTCACAGTATCACAAAATTGTTTTAATTATTGATGTCTTAAGACATTTAAAACTACACAACACGGACTTTCCAAAGTTGCTAAATTTCTTTGTTAATTGCATCTCTGTGCCCGAGAGAAGTGAAGGAGAGAAGAGACAGGGTCGAGTGGGTGGAAATGCATGTCAGGGGATTTGTGACAGAGGCAAGAGTAAAAGGGAAGATTTACAAGATGGTAGTGAAACCTGCCATGATGTATGATGTGGAGATGGTGGCACTGACAAAAAGTCAGGAGGCAGAGGTGGCAGAGCTAGAGATGCTAAGATTTTACTGGGAGGGAGGACAGGATTAGAAATGAGTACATCAGAGAGTCAGCTCAGGTGCAGTAGTTTGGAGACAAGGTTAGAGAGGCAAGGCTGAGAGTTGGTTTGGGTTGTGCAAAGGAGGAATAGAGGAAATATGTTAGCAGCAAAATGAAGAAGAAGAAGAAAAAGAAACTATAATGTGTGTACTTATTCTTTTTCTTAATGTGGCTCAGGTGAAGCTACTGTCCAGCCTGTGCTGTGTCCTATTGGTCACTACTGCCCTGCAGGTCTGACTCTAGGACTGGAGTTCCCTTGCCCACCTGGGACTGTGCAGAACCACCTCGGAGCATCCAGTCCTGAAACCTGTCTCTCCTGCCCTGCTGGTACATAAAAACATTTTGCTTCACCATAACCAGTATGACAGCTTATTTTATTTCTAATTATTGTTATGATGACTTTATTTTATTTATGTTGCCTGCAGGAATGTTTTGCTCTCAGTCTGGGCAATCCCAGCCGACAGGTCTCTGTGAAGCAGGATACTACTGTCCTGCTGGATCAACCAGTCCAAACTCTACTGAGTATCAGGTGATGCTTGTCCTCTGTGATGCTGGCCAGTAAAATTTACCTAATGATTTTAGGGGACCTTCAACCTTTAACTTAGTATTACAGTCTTATTTGTGAAGAAAAAACTCTTTTTTGGCACGTCATAAATGGTCTTCCAGTGGTACCATCAGGTGTGATAGACACTATAAGAAAAAGAGCCACATTTCCAGGATACCTTCTGCAGTGAAATACATTCTTCTACTCTAACCCTGTAAAGCCTAAACCACAATAAATTGTCATAAAATTCATTTTTTTTGGAAACTGAAGTGTTTTTTAATCTAGTGACAAATTAAATAATGCAACAATGTGCAATTTATTGCTCACAGTAGGACGGCATGTGTCTGATTGTATGTATGGAAAAACAAAAATCACACAGATGATGTACAGGTGTAAAAAAGTCATGTATCACATATGATACACTTTTTTTAAAAATTTCTTTTATTTAGATAATTAAAACTTTTTCTTACTTTTTTCAGGGAAATTCGTCTGGAAGTCATCTTTGTCCACCTGGCCTGTACTGCCCTGCAGGCACTGGCTATCCACTCCCCTGCCCTGTTGGTTCTTTCTCCATCGCTCAAGGACTAAAGGGAGTTGATGAATGCACACCCTGCCCCCCTGGACTGTTTTGTGACAGTCCTGCAATAGCAGAGCTTTCACAAGCGCTCCCGTGTCAGGCTGGGTAAACACTACTATTACTCTTCTACTTTTCAATTTCAAATCCACTCTTTCTCAGAGTGGATAGTGACTTTTTTTTTAAAGGCCTTTTAATGTCTTCCAATCACTTCAGTGTCTGCCAATAGTTTGGTTTCTTTCTCTTCTGGTATTAGACTGTAAATAAGAAGACTGGAACATTTAGGCATATTGTGGAGGAAAATTAAAACACAGAACAATTCAGATACGTTTTTCTTGGCTGCTGCTAGCTATTAAGGGCTTCTGTTGTTTCATTCAGTTTAACCTGAGTGAATTAATAAAGCCAGACTTTGTGCCATGAGCTGCACTCTGCCGTACTGCAAAACAAGAAACACACACACACAAAACATAATTTGAAATTGTGGCTGAATGATTTCCCCTCACTTACAGTTTTGCTAGTGGCAGCTTGTGCCAAAATCTATACGCAGTTTGTTTTCCTCTGTTTGTGCCTACAGGTATGTGTGCTTGGGCGGCAGCTCCAGTCCCACTCCATCCAATGGTCCCCATGGCTACCTCTGTCCTGCTGGCCACAGCTGTCCTATTGGCTCAGCACATGAGGAGCCCTGTGAGCCTGGCACTTACAGTCCTGCCCCGGGAGCAGCCCGTTGCTTATTATGCCCCAAAGGAACCACGTGTCCATCGTCAGCCACTAAAGAGCCCTCCGCCTGCCCCTCTGGTGAGGATGGTAAAAATAAACGTTAAGTCAGTCACAAATTAAATATTTTTAAACTTTTAGGTATAGCAACAGTATTGTCCAAATTTGTATTTCTGCAGTAACATAAAGTAACTGCTTTCTCTTTAGGTCATTTCTGTCCTGCTGGGACAGCCCTGCCTCAGCCCTGCCCTTCAGGTACTTTCAACAATCAGACAGGTGCCCACACACTCTCTGCCTGCACACCCTGCCCCTCTGGACTGTACTGTGCCGCATATGGAGCCTCCATACCACAAGGTGAACAGAGATTAAAATTTTGATTTAACAAAACTTTGGCTTTTTAGCAAAATACTCACATCTGCATCCTCACATGGCATCAAACTGGTAGTGTCACCTTTTTCTTTTCTTTTTTTCCATCCAGGTTTATGTTTGCAGGGTTATTTCTGCCATGGTGGAGCTATGGAACCAGCCCCTCACAGCTCTGAAAACTTCCCCAGGAATGGCCCTTGCCCTGTGGGCCACTACTGTCCAGCAGGGTGCCTCTCTCCAATTCCATGCCCTCTTGGCAGCATTCGCAACTCCACGGGTACTTCAGTAATGTTTGCACATGTCATGAAAAGGCATTTCCATGCTGCTGGATTTGAATTTAAAAGAGATCCACTTCTGATCTCATGCTGTCTGCTTCCCATTATCTCCTTCACAATATTCTCTGACTGTTATCTATTGTGCACCCATCATAGGAGGTGTGTCCATGGAGAGTTGTTCTTCCTGTCCTGCTGGCCACTACTGCTCTACAGACGGTCTGGCTAGCCCCAGTGGTCCTTGTGCTGCTGGTTTCTACTGCCCTTTTGACTTCTCTTCAACTACCCCATATGCATTCCTCTGTCCCAAGGTAAGGTTGAACATATAGACTTCTCTCCAACTGAATTACTTCCCCATGTCTTCTCTATTATTTTCCAGACATATGTGTAATACAGTGGGGCAAAAAAGTATTTAGTCAGCCACCGATTGTGCAAGGTCCCCCACCTAAAATGATGACAGAGGTCAGTAATTTGCACCAGAGGTACACTTCAACTGTGAGAGACAGAATGTGAAAAAAAAAATCCATGAATCCACATGGTAGGATTTGTAAAGAATTTATTCGTAAATCAGGGTGGAAAATAAGTATTTGGTCAATAACAAAAATACAACTCAATACTTTGTAACATAACCTTTGTTGGCAATAACAGAGGTCAAACATTTACTATAGGTCTATACCAGGTTTGCACACACAGTAGCTGGTATTTTGGCCCATTCCTCCATGCAGATCTTCTCGAGAGCAGTGATGTTTTGGGGCTGTCGCCGAGCAACACGGACTTTCAACTCCCGCCACAGATTTTCTATGGGGTTGAGGTCTGGAGACTGGCTAGGCCACTCCAGGACTTTCAAATGCTTCTTACGGAGCCACTCCTTTGTTGCCCGGGCGGTGTGTTTTGGATCATTGTCATGTTGGAAGACCCAGCCTCGTTTCATCTTCAAGGTTCTCACTGATGGAAGGAGGTTTTGGCTCAAAATCTCACGATACATGCCCCATTCATTCTGTCCTTAACACGGATCAGTCACCCTGTCCCCTTGGCAGAAAAACAGCCCCATAGCATGATGTTTCCACCCCCATGCTTCACAGTAGGTATGGTGTTCTTGGGATGCAACTCAGTATTCTTCTTCCTCCAAACACGACGAGTTGACTTTATACCAAAAAGTTCTACTTTGGTTTCATCTGACCACATGACATTCTCCCAATCCTCTGCTGTATCATCCATGTGCTCTCTGGCAAACTTCAGACGGGCCTGGACATGCACTGGCTTCAGCAGCGGAACACGTCTGGCACTGCGGGATTTGATTCCCTGCCGTTGTAGTGTGTTACTGATGGTGACCTTTGTTACTTTGGTCCCAGCTCTCTGCAGGTCATTCACCAGGTCCCCCCGTGTGGTTCTGGGATCTTTGCTCACCGTTCTCATGATCATTTTGACCCCACGGGATGAGATCTTGCGTGGAGCCCCAGATCGAGGGAGATTATCAGTGGTCTTGTATGTCTTCCATTTTCTGATGATTGCTCCCACAGTTGATTTTTTCACACCAAGCTGCTTGCCTATTGTAGATTCACTCTTCCCAGTCTGGTGCAGGTCTACAATACTTTTCCTGGTGTCCTTCGAAAGCTCTTTGGTCTTGGCCATGGCGGAGTTTGGAGTCTGACTGTTTGAGGCTGTGGACAGGTGTCTTTTATACAGATGATGAGTTCAAACAGGTGCCATTCATACAGGTAACGAGTGGGGGACAGAAAAGCTTCTTACAGAAGACGTTACAGGTCTGTGAGAGCCAGAGATTTTCCTTGTTTGAGGTGACCAAATACTTATTTTCCACCCTAATTTACGAATAAATTCTTTACAAATCCTACCATGTGAATTCATGGATTTTTTTTTCACATTCTGTCTCTCACAGTTGAAGTGTACCTCTGGTGCAAATTACTGACCTCTGTCATCATTTTAAGTGGGGGAACTTGCACAATCGGTGGCTGACTAAATACTTTTTTGCCCCACTGTAAATGGTTGTGCCACGTAGTTTAATATCAATTTTCTGCTAAATTGGGTGCCACTTCTCTGATGTTCCTTCACCTTTTTCATTCCAACTAAGGGCCACCACTGTCTGCAAGGTTCTTCCATGGCCTTGCCTTGTCCCACAGGAGAGTACCAGCCTAACCAGGGATCAGACAGCTGCATTCCCTGCAGACCTGGTTTCTACTGTGAGGAGGCCATAGTGGGAGATCCACTACCCTGCCCACCACATTCATTCTGCCCTGCAGGTATGCTGAAAAGAAGCTCTGGACAATAAAAGATTTAAACTTTTATTTATAGCTCACTGACATATTCATTGACATGAGACCAATATTAGTCTCATGTCTTTCTTTTGACAAGAATGTTAATCCACTTGGTTTATTTCAAAATCAAGATGAGATGACCAATAAAGGCTTTTGTTTTATCCCACCTTTTGTTTTTCTTCTAGGAACAATGGTACCTCAGCCCTGTCCTAATGGGACATACACCCTTTCAGATCTGGGAGGTTTACAGGAAGAGAGAGAGTGTTCACCCTGCCCTCCAGGAAAGTTCTGCAGGTACACAGTCCCATGCACGTCTTGCACCCTCAAATATTCAGAAACAGTGCACTGACTTAGATAAACATACAGCTAGGCCCATGCACACCTTGTGTATACAGACATATTTATTTATTTTATTTATTTATGCTTTATTTAACAGTAAGTCCCTTGAGAATAAAATCTCTTTTTAAGGGAGACCACGCCAAGAAGACACACCAATACAAAATTATAAATTTACAAATTAAAAATATTTATTGATAAATAAATAAAGGAACATAACAGCATACATACACTATCGAACCAGATACCCTAAACCCCAGTTCCAAAAACAAAAAGCAAAATCTGGATGGTACCATATGTTGCTCTAAAAGTTGTATATGCCTTCAGTACCTTTCCATTTTGCCCCAGTTCAGCTTCTAAATAAGATTTGGCCCAGAGAACCGAGTCTGACTAAGAGAATATAATGCCTTGGATAGATCAACAAACAAGGCAGAAAAATGCATTAACAACATAATTTGTAACCCACACATATTATGGTACTATGAACTGATCTAAAGCCATCAAAGAGCTTATTGCAAATACCAGAGTTTTAACAAGAGTGGAAAGTTTAGCTATAATTCTTTAAAATGAAACTTTTTAGAAGGGGAGAACATAGGCTGCTTTACAGATTTTAGAGCAATATTAGTCTGGACACTAAATCACCCTAAAATCTGGAGAAATAATAATATGAGGAACAGGCTCAGCAGTTGCATCAGCTGTTAGCTTTAGATGACGGGGAATCAGATTGGCAGGTCCAGATGACTTTTTTGGATGAATGGATTTCAAACCTTTTGAAGAAATTGATCTAAAGACAAATGGGTTCTTTTGATATGGAGGTAATAGATGAAAAAGACATGGGATTCAAATTAGAACTCTGAGACCACATTTTCATTAAAAACAGAACTAGCTGATAGAAAATGTTCATTAAGATACCCAGCAATATCAGCTTTACTGATAATTTTAACTGAGTTTATTAAAACATGGAGCACGACAGCAACTTTATCTCTTTCAATAATTCAGAAAGGTTATTGCGGTTTTAAATGGATCTTATGTAGTGCTGTGATTTGGATTTTCAGATCGGAGTTGGACATTTCTTTCTTAAAACTTGTTCATCGATCATCTCTCCTAGAAATCCTATATTGCTTTATAATAGCGTCCATTATGTTAATTGTCATTATGTCAAAAATGTTGGCATGCAGGCTAAACATCATGCATTATATTAACTCTATATGACCAATGCATAGCTCATATAAAATTGCTGGTTCTTAAGATTTTCAAAGAATGAGACCTAGTAACATAAATTTACAGATTTAATTTTAATAACTTATAAATTATTCATAAATTGTTCTCTTAGCCATTTTTAATTACTTCCAAGTAATTAAGATTTTGCAAAGCATCACAAATTACAGCGGATGATGCGTTTAACATTTAACATACATTGTATCTCCACTGCCCTTCCTGTCATGATCAACTCTTTGAACACTGTAATCATCAGTTACAGTGCTCAAAGACAAACACTCACTGTTATCACATCAGAATGCACAAGTATGTCATGATCAGTAGCCACGGTTCACTGCCAAAACTAAATGACTGCCTTCATGTGCATGATCATAATCAACTCAGAGTAAACATTAAACAAGAAGAGATGATGTTATTATCTTTGTATTTGTTAAATGGAGCATACGTTTCAGATTCTTCTAAATTAATTATGTGTGCATAGGCATATATTTCTGGCTGCATGGAGTGAATCTTGTGGTTTTATGTACTGACTAACTAACTGTATGTTTCCTTAGGGGTGGTAAGATCCAAGGTGTTTGTGCTGCAGGGTATATCTGCGTTTCTGGAAGCACAGATTTCACCCCTCAGGGACCAGTGTTTAACTTAACCCAGTGCCAGTGGGGTGTGCAGTGTGCTGGACCGTGTCCACCAGGTGCAATATGCATATATAGAGAGAAAGATATATAATTTTAAAAACTAACAATGTAGAAGAAACTACCAACAAATCAATGTTAATGCTTTTATTCTCTGTAGTTTAGCTAAATAAATTGTTAAATACCAAATGTTTCCTTTATTCTAGGTTTCTATTGCCCCGAAGGCACAAAACAGGCTCGGTTGTGTCCTGCAAATACCATCAGAAGCTCCCCAGGAGGTGCCAGCCTACAGGATTGCTTACCTTGCCCACCCCAGTATTGGTGCAAATCTGGTATGAACTGAGTGAAGTTTTGTAGCCATTTTAATCAAGTATTAAGGGTAAAAATACAAAATTTTAATCAAGATACTTAAATTTTCTGATCTGATGAAAGAGAATAGGAGAGGCTGATCTCTTCTTGTAGCATAAAAATTGTTCGTGTATATACCAAGTATCAGAAACCTGTTTTCCTCCTAAACAACTTTTTGTGATGTTTGCTTGCAGGAGACCCAGTTGCTCATCTGTGTCCTGCTGGTCATTACTGTAATGGTCTGCCTGGTGGCGACTTTGTTGGAGGGACTGGTGCCAGGCCATGCCCTCTCTACACTTATCGAGCTTCTCCTGGAGCACACAGCAAGGGTGACTGCCTGCCATGCCCACCTGGTTCACACTGTAACAGCACAGGTCTGATACGCCATATCCTCATGTTTTAAAAGATGAACTCAAATTTAATCTATAAATGTAACAGATTCCTTTTCCTTCCCTGTAAAAGCTACACATTATTCCATTCTGTTATTCAGTTCTGATTATACCCCGTGCCTACAGTATGGTGCACTGTAATACATTTTAAAATACATCTGTAATCTTTTTTTCTCTGTTGGGTTTTAATGCACATCTGCAAGGGCAATTCAAAGCCAGCTCCTTTCAAGACTGCATTAATGTCCGTATACAGTATATGGTGCACATTATCATAGTTGTGCCTAAACTATGAATGAAAGAAATATGATGTGAGGGAAGGCATTGAATTTTAACTCTTCACATGAGGCCACGTGCACTGAATTTTCAAATAAAAAAACAACAACCTTGTTTCTGGTCCTCTCACAAAAGTTTATGGTTGACACTAAATCATATTGTTGCCTTAGCTAGTGGATAATGTGCAGCAGGTTGTTACGGTCCTTTCTTTTGCTGCCTTTGCTGCCTTTGTGGGAAGGCTTATTAAAAAAACTTTAATAATTTTAGCAAGCTTTGTGGTTCATATATCTGTCACACTATATAGTGATTTGTTGTTTTTAGAAAATGGTTGTTGTTGTAGGGCTGACAGACTACTCCAAACATCCCTGCCCACCTGGCTTCTGGTGTAGTGGGACTGGGCCTCCCATCCTCTGCCCCGCAGGCACCATGAGGCAGCTTCCGGGAGCTGCTGCACCCAGCCAGTGTGAACTCTGTGCAGGGGGAACCTTCTGCCCACACCCCCAGGATACAGGAAAACCCAACGTTGAAGGGATACCCTGTCGGGCTTCCTATCAGTGTCCTGTTGGTGGGTTTCTCAGAATAGTTTTATGTGAAAGCTCATTTTAGCCTCTGGATGCGATGTCTGAACCATTTTAAATTCCTTCCTTTCCAAACATAGCAGTGAGTGTTGTAACAAGTGTTTGATCATAATCTAGGTGCGGTTTCAGAGAGGCCATGCAGAGCTGGATCGTACTGTGGACCCCAAACTGCTGAGCCTGAAGCCTGTCCAGAAGGTTATTTTTGCCCTGAAGGATCTCATTCCTACAACAGCCCCAAACAACTGTGAGTACACGACAGCTCTAACAAGCTAAATCTGGCACAAAGGCAAGTGTCCACTCTGTGTGATATAAAAAATGAGAGGCTTTAAATGATGAAAGCTTGATAGGTTTTGACTGATTCTACTTCATGTGGTTTAAAGCTTTATAAATAACCCTGTTACCATGCTCCACAGCTGTCCATTTCCATACTATTGCCCAGCCAACAGCTCTTCCATGAAGTCCTGCGAAGGCGGCTCTATGCCTGCCAACACTAGTGGGCTCAGAGGGTCCAAAAACAGCTGCTGTATTGTGTGTGAGGGGGGCACCTATCGTCCATCTCTAGCCTCCATTCTGCAATGCCTTCCTTGTCCACCAGGATACTTCTGCCCCCCAGGTACTTTATATACATTTTGGCAGGAATTTTTCATCATCCTAAATGATCTCAATTGTACAGTATTTCTCATTTCATACACATTTAATGCAACAGGTGCAGACAACTACAAGAAAAACCCTTGCCCTCTTGGCTATGTTTGCCCTTTGGGATCCACTCAGCCGATATCCTGCCCACCTGGCTCATTCGGCAACCTCACTCGTGCTGAGAAAATGGATGACTGTCGCCTGTGTCTGGAAAACACCTTCAACCACCTGCCTGCCCAGAAGGCCTGCTTCCCCTGTGGTAGCTCCTCCACCTCACAAGCTGGTTAGAGCAGTAAATAACAGACTGATTTTAAAAGTTTTTATAGTAAACTTTGTTGCGAGGAGTTGGAAATCAGGACCACAAACTGCCATGCCGTGTGTCGCTTGCTTTCTCAGGTTCTTTTTCCTGTACCTGCATTGGCAAGAACCGTGCTTTCCAGTATTCAGATGGTTCATGTTTGTGCAGAACTGGCTTTATCTTCTATAACGAGCTGGATTTTAAAATATCTACTGCCGATAGTGAATTGGACTGTCAGCCTGAGGTCAGTTAAAACCATTAAGGTATTTGGTTTAATCTATGCATTTTTTTCCTCAATAATGCGTTTGTTGACTCAAAAAACTTACACTTCAACTTGACAGTGTGAAGTCTAAGGAGCTTGGAAAGAAAAGCGTCTGGACTTCTTTGAGTTGCTTGAAGACGTTTCACCTCTCATCCGAGAAGCTTCTTCTTCAGTTCTGAATGTTCTCAGATGAGAGGTGAAACGTCTTCAAGCAACTCAAAGAAGTCCAGACGCTTTTCTTTCCAAGCTCCTTAGACTACGATGACCTGGATGACTGAGAACCTTCAAAGACATATTGACAGTGTGAAATTTTCTAATTTTCTTTTTGTTCCTGCGCAACTCTGTAGACTCACCTGCAAAACACCATTCATGTGTCTAACGTTAAAAAGAGCTTTTCATGAATCACATGAAAAGCTTTCCACTTTTTAAACCAAAAAAAAAAAAAAAATCCAGTCAAGATTTGAAGTTTGACTCACTCCCTTTGCAATACGTTTTGCCTAGAAGACTATAGAAGACTATACTATGGTGTAAATGAAGGTTCAGTCACACATGATGCAACATATTGCAAAAACCTTGCGTGCCCTTTCGGAAGTCTGAGTTTTTGTTTGTTTCAGGTGAACAGACGATGTGCCACAGGAGAGGTGCGCTTGGCAGCATCCAGAGAGTGTGTGTCACCGTCCCTCCACTCCTGCAGTATCACCTGTGGACCACATGGAGGAACTCTGGATGCGGAGATGGGCATGTGAGTCACCTTATCACCTTTTTCCTTTACCAAATCATGTAAGCCGAGTCCGATTTACTGTTGCTCTGTAAAAACTACTAAAGCTACATCTAATAAAGAAGTGAATTAGGATTCTAGCTGGTATACAGCCTGATATGTTGCCTTTCTGTCTCTTGCCTTATCTGCACCCCAGCTGCCAGTGTGAGCGATACGTGTCTGCTGAGGAGCTTTGCAATACATCCTGCCTTTCCAGACTGCCTCAGCTCTCTGCTCAGCTTTCACCAGATGGACACCTGCTGCTCAGCATCAAAGAAAGCCATAGCATGGTCTGGGCAAAGGTGATGGAAGGTTAACATGGGCCACTGACAACTGTTGATCAGCTACACCTTGCAAGGATATCCAGCTATCCAATTCAATTATTTCTCTTATAATTAGTGATCAGTTACTCTAAATGTGTGCGGGAATGAGAGGAGGGATACTTGAAAAACAAGTACAAATACAACATTAGAACTGTACTGACGCAGCCAAGCGACTCCTCACACTGTAGGGTTTAGCTACATCAATTAGTAGGCAGAAAGCTTGGCACAGCATTTGACAAGGTTTCAGCATGATGTGAAAAAATGTTGCAACTGCAGATTTTGTGATATCATTGCATATGATGAAGTGACAGTGATAAATAGTGAAGTCTGCTCACCATCAAAGAAAAAGTATTTCGTTATTCCAAGTTATTCCAGCAAGAGGTTTTTTCATTTTCTGTGAGTTTCATCATATATACAGTGTTGTGCAAAAGTCTTGAGCCACCCCTCGTTTCTTTATATTTTGCCAGATTTGTGATTTTTAAAAGTTGGCTTGAGTTCTCCAGGTTTTCTGTTTTTCCAGGGTTTTATTTTAACATTGCCTTTTTATTTGTATCTTTAGGCACTTTGTTATTCGCAGGCTGTCACAAAATCACATATATTGTTTTCCTATTTCTTTGGTTGAAACTATGAAAGATCCCAACGATAACAGTTTAACAGGCATAAAACAGTAATTTTTGCACCCACATGCCAATTCCCAAGGAGTTATTGGCTGAAAACATGACATATGACAGCAGGGTATGCACTGTGTCCTTAAAAATGAGGAAACTGAACCAAGTGGATGACCAACAAAGAAGGGCTAAGCCTAACAACTTTCTGTAGCATATATGAAGTATCTTCAAGTCATTTCCTTTAGAAATAGGAAAAAATCCAACAAAGTTCTGACACAGGACCCGAGAAATGCATGTGGCACTTCAGTTGATCCATGTGCTGTTCACCGAAGTCTCATGAGACATGGTCTCAGCAGAAGGGTGTCTGTCAAGAAACCATAGTCAAAGAAGGGAACGGCAAGAAAAAGCACATGCCAAACTGTACAAGAACTGGAGCTGTCGTCAAATATTTGTCAAACTGTATAAAGCAGGTCCCATATGTTGGAGGCTGTGTCATAGTTTGGGACTGCATTACAGCCTGTGCTCTTGGAATCTTGTCAAAATTGATGGAACCATGCAGAAAAGTACTGTCACATTTTGATCCACCATGCAGTACCACCTGGAAAGTGTGTGTTTGGCAGCGGCTTCACTTTTCAGCATGACAATGATCCCAAACACACTGCCAATGCAGTAAAAGCATAACAGGTAAAGCGGATGGAAAACCACACAATGGCACAGTGTCGTTCCTTCCCAGAGCTTGGACCTCAACATTACTGAGGCAGTGTGGGACAATTTTGACAGAGAAAAGAACAAAAGACATTCAAAGACATGCTTTGAATGTCCTTCAAGAAGCCTGGAGAACAACTCTTAATAAGAGGAAATCTTGCCGAAGAGAGTTCAGGTTCTAAAATAATAAAGGTGGCCATGCCAAACATTAACTTAAGTTCATTAGAATTCTACAAACTGCGTTTTTGCCTTAAATAATGTATATATAAGTTCCATCTACTGTAATGTAGTGTAGTGTAGTGGCAAGTGTAAGGTAGCTGGCTTTGTGGTTGGGTCAGGAAAAGCATAAAACTGTGCCAAATCAAGCAATTTGCAGAGCTACCCCACTTGCAACAAGGGTGCAGCCAAAAGCAGCTTTATACTGTATTTCCATTAATGTTTGTACATGTTTCACCCCCAACCAATCGCAGCAGATGGATGCTCCTGCCTGAACTGGAGGTTTCCTCCTGTTAAAAGGGAGTTTTTCCTTCCTGAATGATTGCTCATAGGGTGTTGTTTGATTGTTGAGGTTTTTCACACTGTTATTGTAGGGTCTTTAACTTTCTTACCACTGAGGTGACTGATGTTATGATTTGGTGCCATGCATATAAAATTGAGTTGAATTGAAAATTTAATTGAATCTCTGCACCTATTTTCCTAATAAAACATAAAGAAATAAGGTGTCTCAAGACTTTTGCACAGTACTGTAAGTGTGCATGTTATTTGTCTAACAACAAAAATATCTTTTTCTCAAGTTAAGGATATTTTTTTTATTATTGTGACCAAGGTGTAGCATGGCATTACTGTGAATGTGTATTGGAACACATACTTAACACTACATATAAATAAAAACTGACAAATATCAGCAACTGGAAAAACTATAGTTAAAATAGAAACACAGTATGGCACAATTGTTCCTTACATTATGTTTTCTCTCCAACATAATAGATACAAAATAACATGCGCTTTTCTAGTGTTGTAGTTTGTGTTATTTCCTTTTATTTTCAGAGAATAACAAATATTTTAGGACCAGATATCCATTTAAAGAATATTGGGAAAACACACTTGGTCCAGTTTGACTCTGAAGGAGTGTTTGGTTGGATTCCCACACAAAAAGATGTCATCAATCAGTTTCTGTCAGGTGATTAGAGCTGACATGTTGATTGATATATTTTCTTTTGCCATGCAATCCGTTTGTTTTCTGTATCTACCACCAATTAACTGTAAACATTTTGGCTTTAATTGGTTGACAAAACTGTGCAATCTGTGACACAATGCTATCTCTTCACTGAGCCAATAGAAGTCCTAAAAACAAGACCCAGAAATAGAAGAGACACAGCAGATCTGGCTGTCTTACCTCGAATCCCCAACCCCATTGCCTGTCTTTCCTCTGGTGACATGCTCATTTTTCATCTCACCATCAACCACACAGGTACAGCTGTTTTTACTTTTACCATGGTTTTATCACAGTGTGTGATTTTTTTTCTTTTTTTTTAAACCACTGTCCTCTTACTTCTAACTTTGAATTCTCTTAGACCGCCATCTCAGCCACTTTCCAGTTTATCAAAAAGACCACCTGTTTAACAGCAACCCCAGCTGGGACTTTGGTGCCTTTAGACATCTACAGATACTCATGAAGCAAACAAACTTTAACTCCTCAAGGTAACATATCCTCACATAACTGTGGTCACACAGTATCGTCATCTCATGTTCTAATTTGTATTCCTCTTCGTCATCTTTCCATTGCCAGGTTTGCCCATGTTTTTTCTGAAACGGGGAAGTACGTGTTTGTTGACAGTGTTGTCCCACAGTGGAGTCTGGTAGTGGTAGTCAGTGAGGAGGGGACAGAGTGTGGCCCCAGGGCTGCTGTGTTTCAACCCATGACCCCAGCACAATTGGTCAAGCACGGGATTGTCAAGAAACACAAACTAAACCTTCTGCCCGACTGGGGAGTGATTGCTGGTGGGTATTTGTATTGCTGACTAACTGTTTACAGGGGTATTATTGTAATGAATTAGCTTTCACCATGACACAATGCTGACTGTGTGCAGGGATCCTTAGTCTGCTCTTGGTTGTGGTCATAATTCTGACCACTACAGTACTAGTTTTGCGACCTAGCAAAGCAAAGCTTGTCTCCCAGTGGAGGATAAAGCCAAAGTGGCGCAGCCTCGGGGAGCCTTTCTGTCCGGTGGAGTGTGCATGCAGCAGAGAAAGGTATACTGGTGTGACAGCAGTGCTGACGTTGTGTTCTAAAAAATACATAAAACACTTTTAAACAAGTGAAAATAAACAAAATTCGAGTCTTTGTTTTTCAGCTTAGTGGTCCCAAACCAAGGTGATTTCCTTGGTAGTAGAGGTGTTGGAGAAGGAGCAGAAGCTGAGGAGCCTGCTATTTCAAAAGGAGGTAAGCCCCTTGTTTAATACTGTGCCAGTGCTTTTTGTTTTTTTATCTATCTATGGGTTTTCAAGCAATTGCAATAAATGTGTAACTGTGATGGAGAGTAATTTTTTGGCCTAAACATGCTCTAATTTGTATTCAATTAAATATGGTATCACAGTATATGAAACTTAAGTCTGAAATGCATTTAAAGTTTACTTTTATGACTTACTGCAACTATGTTTTATCAAATTCACTAAAGAAATTTTCTGTACCTCTTGGACGACTTGGCCAATAACCAAAGACTAAAAGTTTTCCAGAAAACTTTCACTAAAACAAACTTTGGCAGCTCCCTTTCGTCGACTTTTCACTACATTTGCCTTGTTTCTTTCTAATCTCTGATAGTGGAGGTGACGGTAATGTTTCTCAGTTGACGCTTATTACATTATTCATGGGCGTTTAAATGCCAATTGGCCTAGCCATTATGAAACCATCACGCATGACCAGCTAGCAGTTAACAGCCTATTCCACATCTGATTGACGATAAAGAAAATAATGGCTTATATCATACTGTAATGGCTTGTGCTGTTACCACTAAAGAAAGCTAGACCGACTCCACTAAATTACTATGGAGCCAAACTGAGCTTATAATTTCAATGTGCGTTCATGCTTCACAAGATCATCTCCTCAGATCTTAAAGATGTCATGATGAGGCCCTTCTGTTATTTTTTCAAGCCATTTCAATCTTTCCCATTGTTGACATTTACTGGCCTTGTTTAGGAGGAGTGCCAGGGTGCTGTGATTTGGAGGAGTTTAATGTGAAGACTCTTTACGACAAGCTGGAGGATCAGAACCTCCATATAGCCTCACAGCTGGCCCGGCACCGCAAAGACATACAGGAGTTTTATAGAAACATCTGTCAACACACTGAATCATTCAAGGTGAGTTTTAATATTGTAATAAATAATGCATGGAATAATCCAGTAAAGCTGTTGGATAAATTATCTTGCCACCACAGTTCATGTTTAGTACAAAACCTAAAAGACATCCATCAGGTGGGGATGCCTGTCGCCCTGAGGGTAGGGCAGGTCATATATTGATCGGTTGATTGATGTATTGCTTTACTGGTGGATTGGTCTCTGGTTGCTTCAGTCTGCATGCCAAAGCATCCTTGGACAAATAACTGACCCCAAGTCATTGCCAATTCATTCATCGAACAGTGAATGTTCGATAGGAAGCGCTTAGAAACAGGACAAAGGGGCGATGTAGTGGTTAGCACTGTTGGCTCACAGGGAGAAAGTACTGGGTTTAAATCCACCATCCGGTGTTAGGATGCCTGGGTCGTTGAGCCAGGGTTTTGAGTTTATATATTATTTATCATTTCTATGCTTTGGTTTCTTTGTTAGAGTCATGTCTTATGGTTTGACTCTGTGTAATCCTTAGTTGCTGTCTCCCCTGTCCGCTATATCCCCGTGTCCAGTCAGCGTCTGTGTCTGCCCTGGTCCCACGTCTCTGTTCCCTCTGTTGTAGTGCCTGCATGTGAGTCTGTGTCTTTTGTTCAGTCTGTGTTATGTGTTTCCTGTTTTACTTTGAAAGTCTCTGTCTTATCTCAGTGTGTTCAGTTTACGCTTCCTTGTCTCGTCAGTTCTGATTTCTCCCAGCTGTGCTCTCCTTCTGTGTCTCATTCCCCTCGTTACTTCCCAGTGTATTTAAACCCTGTGTTTCTCTTGGTCACTGTCGTGTCGTCCCTCATGCTGTGTGGATCTCCCTTTGTCTCACTGTGAGTTTTGTTTATGAGTTTCCAGTTTAGTTTGCTTTTTTAATGACTTTCCCCTGCCAGCAAATAAAGCTGAGTTTTTTGTGTTTAAACCTCATGCCTGAGTGCCTGCATTTTGGGTCCTGCCTGCCACACAGCGACTCATGACATCTGGAGTTTCCATATTTTCCATGTTCTCTCCATATCTGTGTGGTTGTCTCCTCACACAGTTCAGAGAGTAGTTAAATAGTCTTTTCGTTCTACCATTAATAAAATAAAATAAAAAAAACAACTTTGCAGCTGGGACACTACAGCCTGCAGATGGCAAATACGTTTTTTTATTAATAAAATGATTAATAGCAAACTCCTTTTAAGAGGTGAAATCAAATTAACATCTGCAGTACATTTGAGCAATGTTTACAATGACTACTGTTATAGGATCCTTTACACCTGGAATGTCAAACTAATTTTATATTCTGGCCCTTACACTTCATACCCATGCTCTAGGCAACCATGTTTGCTGGGAGTCTGGCTGTGTCCCATTTTATCCTCTAGCATGTAAGACCCCCTTACACTGATTAATGGTGCCTCATTGCATTGCTGCTCTCACTGATACCCCAACTACTTTTTATTATTTGTTTACCATCAAACCAGCACCTCAAAGAGAAGCGGTTTGAATCCAAGAAGTGCTCCTTCTCATAAACAGTTGAAGTCATTTATTTAAAGTTTCAGTTAATGTTTTTTGTTGTTGTTTTGTTTTGTTTATTAATGATGAGTAAATCACTTACCACACTTTATAGGTCAGTTATGAACCATTAATAAGAACAACTTATGGACTTGCTTGTCCATACATAACACATACATAATAATGCAATCTTGTTCCCCTCAAGGAAACAGAATAAAAATTCTTTATCCTTCTTTCAGAATGCCTTGGAGAATATGGATCATAAAAAAATGAGCCTCCTTAAAGAGATATTAGTTCATAAAACAATGAAGGATGAACCATCAGGCAGCAGTGTGGGGGAGAGACATACACAAGGTAAAAATAAATGATGATGATCATGAGGATGAGAGTAATGTCTTCTACTGAAGATGAATGACCGTCTCTAATAATAAGATAGATCATTAAAGGGATATTTAGTCAGTCTGGGAAATGTGAATTCTTCATTTCTTGTTGAGAACCACATGCACGCATCATAGCTGTAAAGTTACAGACAATTACTTTAGCTTAGCATAAAACACCAAAGTGTAAAGATGATAATATGTGGTTTGTGTTGTGTTTTGTGGACCATCACACAGAAGCATGCTGGCTGTTTCTTGTTGTGCATTAAGAGAAATGGAAATTTATGTCACAATTTAATTTTTTTTTTGTATGTAACTGAACATCTCCATCATTCAAGTTGAGGCCTGCATGTCATTGCTGGGAGCTCTGGTCAGGTCAGTGGAAACTCTCTTATGCAGGCTGACAGGAGACGCTTGGCAGAACCAGGATTTGTCTGGTCCCCTGTACTGTCACACAGGTCATCACGATACCAGAGAGTGTGAGGCGCAAGCTGGATACATGCAACCCAATGACACTAACATGTGTTTGATGCAGGTACTGCAGTGGCATTCTCTCTGTATTGTGTATTTATGATATAAAGTAGAGAGTAAATTCCTCACTCAATGATCCACAGTTTTCCTCAGTGAATGTGACCAAAGCAGGAGCTCTTCCACACGAGCCCGGTAAGGAATAAATCACTACTTTGTATGCATGTACAATAATATCAGAATATTACACTGATCAGGCATAATATTATGAACACCAAGAGGTGAAGCGATTATTTCTCTTTATCATGTCACCTGTTAGTGGGTGGGATATGGGAGCAAATGAACATTTTGTTGATGTGTTTGAAGCAGGAAAATGGGCAGGCAAAAGGATTTGAGCAAGTCTGTCAAGTGTCAGATTGTGATGGCTAGACGAATGCGTTCTCTGGAGCATCTCCAAAACTGCAGATCTTGTGGGGGAAGGAAGGAACTGTGGTGAACCAGTGACAAGGTCATGGGCAGCCAAGGCTCGCTGATGCACAAGGGGAGGGAAGGCTGGCCCATGTTATCACAAAAGAGATTAGCTACTGTAGCTCAGATTGTCAAGATAGTTTATGCTGACAGAAGGGTGTCAGACTACACAGGCGTCGCAGTTTGTTTTGTGTGGGGCTGCACAGTTGCAGACCAGTCAGGGTACCCATGCCTCTGTCACTACTGAAAGCTCCAACGATGGGCACGCGAGTATCAGAACTGGACCACGATCAATGGAAGAAGGTGGCCTGGTCTGATTAATCATATTTTCTTTAACATGATGGCCGCGTATATGTGCATCACTTACCAGGGGAACACCTGGCAGCAGGATGCACTATGGGAGGCAAGTCAACAGCGGCATCAAGCATCTTTGGGTTGTGTTGGACAAACAACTTACAGGACATAACAGATGTGTTACTAACATCTGATCCAGATACCAGGTGTCCATAATCCTATGCCTGGTCAGTTTATAGTGTGTTCTGCTAATGTTATTTCTCTGTGTCCTAGACCATATACAGAGCACAGCTCCTTCTTTAAGTGATCATGACCTGTCCAAGCTTATCATGATATCACCTCTATTCAAGACCCTGCAGGAGATCCAACAATCTTTACAAAATCTCACCATGGATGAGTCAAAACAATATTTTAGCAATGGTACAGAAACATTATAACGAGATCTCTAAAACACACGTAATATTTGATCAATGTAACATATACCAAGTTCTAAAATTATCTCTTTTTTTTTTCCTTTTTAGGAGTTGCAGATAATTCTACAAAGGGGAATTATGATGGGCAGCTCATCCCGACTGCACTGGACAACCTCTCCCCACAGGACTCTGCCATTTTTTTGTTTGGTTGTCAGGTGATGCAATTGCTTGAAAACTGCCCCATGTTCCCCAGTGCTCTTCTCCTGCTGGCCAAGTCGATTCCATTCGCTCCATCTTCCTCTAATGGGGGTCTACTGTCACACTGCTCCAGGGACTTTTATTTTGATGCGACCAATCAAATCCTGTATCTGTCAGAGGCAAAGCTTCAGCACGTGGGACATTTCATCTCTGTCATCCTGCAGTCAATGGCCCACATAGCATCTGGTAATCAGAGAAAAACCAATAGAAGACAGTTCTGAAGGACAGTCTCGTGTCCTCATTTGGCAACTGTCATATAGTACAGAGTAATATCCCTGGCAATTAACTTTGAAAGCACAAAGTATGTAATCTTCTTTAAAAACACTGATATATAGATTTGTATATGTATTTTTTAATCCAGGATCCAAAGCCCAAAGCTTTATGCAAGCACTCCATGAGGCCATTTCAGTTCTAAGCCTTCAGTTGTTCAATGTTTCTTTCAAATGGAGCACAGCAGAGGTGTGTAAGTGCTCTTTAAACCTCACTCATCATTCTCATAGTATAAAAATGGAGGCAGATAACATTTCATGCCTTCTTTTAACAGTCCAATTTCGATGCTTTGAAGGGGCGGAATAACACATTAGTTGAGGAATTTCTCAACATTAGAGTTCCCACTGAAGCCCGCTTCACTGAGCACCTATTAGCTAGCAGGTTGGTGAGACAGATAACGATTACAGCAGAATAAATGAAGTTTGTCATTTCAGCAAAATATTTATATTACAATATGTAATATTTCTCCCTTTTTGCCAATTCAGACTCGAGAAATACAAATATTTCCAGCTGGAGCAGCTCATTTCTGAACTCAAACATACTCCAGCTCAGACCACAGACAAAGGTAAGACAACTGTTGATTGTAATAGTAATTCAAAAAGAATTACTATTACATAAAATACTCACAGGATTTTCACGGTGCATTTATTGCTGTAAAACAATAAATATCACATTAAGGGGTCTTTGCAAAGCTACTATCTAAAAGTAAAGGGAAAATAGACCTTCACCAGCTTCATAAATAAAATAGTTCATATGCTAAAGGTTGCAAAATTAATTTATTTAAAAAAACAGTTGTGGCATTTGTTGTCAGTATAGGAAAATGTATAAGGAGCTGCGAACAAAACATCATCATGTGTTGATCAGCTGAAATTCTGTGGACATTTGTTGCAGTCTTGTACTGTTTTCTTATGCATGGACTGATTTGATGATTTAAACTTCTGCTTTTGACCATGAAGCCTCAGTGACATCAGCAAGCGGTCTTGTGAAACAATGCCCATAATAATATTCCAGCCCTAAAAGTTGATGAACAAGCCCATCTGTGATTTCATGCAGATGTTGTTCATTTCATTTTTGCCACTTAAAACATAAAACATCATTAAAGTATCATATGAAGTCTTGGAGAGATTTTCTGTTTTGTTTTTGCTGTTAAGCACCTAAAAGACTTTTGTTTCAGTGTCCTGGTGCATAGAGTTCAAGGTTTCCATAAAACCATGATATTGAGGGCTGAAGTGCATTGGGTGGTTTTTGTGCTTCATATATTCACATATTGTTTGGTGTTTTTTTGTTGTATTTTCCATTCTACAGATTCCAGACACACATTTTTATTCTTTTTTTTGTTTGTTTTAGGTTTACCACCAAAGGGGACACCAGTGCAGGTAAAAATATGAAAAATGAAACAGAATTTTAATTTAAGTGAACCGTCAACCATTATTTCTCTTCCAGATGTCATGTATAGAGGAAGAAATTGATCGCATGAATGAGTCGTTCTTGCTGCTGAGCACGCAACTACAGAAGAGAGCTGATGTGAGCACATGGCTAAAGGAAAGAGAGAACAGCGCTGGAAACCATTCTGCAGTAATTAGCTGGAACATTATACATTGCACATATAATTACATAATCCAAAACATGAATCTCTGTGTTAATTTAATTGTTGTGAAGGGCTTTTAAATGATGTCTTTGTGTTTTGATTTCATCCAAGTTTCACTTCAGCGTTGTGAAATGATCTCGTTTGATTTTGCCAGTATCTGCTATTACTGCATTTCATACATATAAATGGCACATTGCAGTGATTGAATGGTGATAACTCGTTTTAATCTACGATATTCATGATGATGTTCAGCCTTGACTTAAAAGAGAAATGCGTAAATCAGTATGCATGAACGTGATCTGTGTCTGAATTTGCTTTATTGCTTGAGACTATGTGCATGAACTCAGTCATATCTTTACGGCACATCATTTACAATACATGCTCTGTGATCTATTCTTCTGCAGAGGGCAACTCCAACAGACATGCCAAGCCTGAGTCGTAATGGAACAATCCTGCTGGAACTGAAGAGACGCTATGTATTACAGCGCCTCAATGAGCTCCAAATCACATTAGGCCAGATCACACGATGCCAGCAGCATGACAGCAAGTCGAAAGATGGGACAAGAGGCTGCACACAAACAGACAGCAGCACTACACAGCAGGGAGAAAGTGAGAATTATGGTAGTACAGATGGTTTGAGCCCCAACGATGGCCAGCGGCGGGACAGTATTTCAGCTAGCCACAGTCACAGCCAGCAAGCCGAAGAGAGCAGAGGTCTTGATAGCTATAAACTGGAGAGTCATATTTCTGACCAGAAGAGTAACACTGTCCAAAGCAACAACGCTGACACATTATTGGGCTGCCAGACGCCAGGCACTCAAGATCTTAATGTTCCAGGAGAGCAAGAGCTAAAAAGGCAGCCTGCAATAGAAAATACAACAAGCTAAACAGATACTGATGACATTTGAGTGCACAACAATCTGAATGTGGACAAATGATCAAGGTTTTTTCCTTTTTTGTGCTCCTTCATGTTAGACCTCGAGTGGCTATTTCTGTACAATATTGTTGTTTTATTCGAGTAACGATACAAGTGACCTCTGTCTTCATTTTGGTGCACTTCGTAAAAACAATTCATCGTAGCTCCTTTCAACTATGTGTGGATCCAGACAAAAGTAATTTGCAGCTGCAAGGAGTGGCATGACACAGTCTGTCAGCTTGTCCAAAGAATTTCTTAGTCAGGAGTTAATACTGGTCTCTAAGACAGATTGTGCTCATTATCATATTCTAGTTAAGACAATAAAGCTCAGCTGATTGAACACAAGGTGACACCGGTGCTTCTGTTCTACTTCCTGATCACAGCAGCTTCTCCGCCGTGTCGAGGTGACAACCCGCGTGTTTTTCATGAATATGTAATATTAAACTACAATAACTCTTCTCTCTCTTGCACACTTACAGGTTCTGAACTTTATGCCCCGAGCTGTCGTTCTAGTGAGATTTCTCTGTAACCAGCAGATTAATCGAGTGGAACTAAACGTAGCTGCACAATTCGAAAGGCACCGATTTGATTTTGCTCCAAAAAGAGAAGTCTATGTTGCACAACTGCTGTCTTCTTCTGGTTCAATGATTTATTTGACGCATAGCGTTCTGGGTCTTATAATAGAAAGTCAGTATTCCTACAGGGGGCTGTGAGCCAAATCAGAAGGTCAGATGGAACAAGTCTTCACTTACTATCAGTGTTAGCTTAGAGGTCTGTGCCAAGTCCCCCTGGTTGAATCTGGCATTGCCCCGTGGCTCTGTGTATGTGTGTGTACACATGTGAGGTGTAGTTCAGTGACTCAATGACATTTCATGCCTTATCAATTAGATTGGCTCTGGTGCCACTGATTTTGCATTTGTGTCCAGAGTACCTCGCAGTGGGACATGGCAACATAAAACAACTTACTGGGCAGCTCTGAGTGTGTAAATCTTTGTGGTTATTTACTACATTAGGCTTGCTCTAGTTGGTTAGATGAAAACATGGGTTATTTTTAGGATGAATGGCTTTGTGTGATGATTGTGTAAGTATCTGTGTGCCCATATGCATAGAGTAATGTGTCTGATCTCAAAATTGTTATTTTATCCCATCTTCCCACAACGATTTGGTAAAAAACTACCAAAATGCACACAAATTTATGCAACTTGGATTTTTTTCCTTTTAGTTTTGTATTTTTCTAGAAAATCCAATACATTCTGCAAAAAAGAACAACAAGGATCATACATGCGCCCACTTCAAAAGAACCATAAAATTCAAATTGAAATAGGTTGACTTCAAACGTCCACAAATAATGTATAAAGCAGCAAACAAACAACATTCAAAACTTGTTCCAAATAAGACCAAATCATCATGACCTGAGAGGAAGCCTAATGTTTAGCAAGCCAGCAGTGAGGAATGATGTAAAATATCACAGGCTTACAGTGTCAGGAGTAAATGTGTGGAATACATTGTGTAGATGAAGAGAAGTACATAACTTTGCATGTCTGTTTAAAAACCAAATGCTAAGTGTTTAGATTACTTCATACTGAGTGTACTGTGAGGATTGTTACACCTTTCTTCGTTTCACTGGCCAGAATAATTGTCAGAATAAACTAAACTAAAGGTAATTTTCAACACAGTGATAGCATGTGAAATATACAGATATAGTCACACACTGAGAATGAATAGAAATGACACATGAGTGATTTCAAACTGCAGTATTAAGAGGCTTTTCTAGCAAGGAGCACATTAGATATACATCAGAATTTCTGGCATGTGTGATCCATGGCTGTCTGCTGTAATCACGGTATAATCTTGAAATCCTTCCAAATCCCTAGAAATCTGCTCTGTACAGTGAATCGTCGAGGATGCCTGCACGCACACACATGCACAAAGAGGCATAATTATCGTACAAACATGAGCATGCACATGTACTCTCAAACCCACTCATTTGCACGTTCATTCCCTTGTGCAGGCTGTTGGTTAATGATGTCAGTGCACGTACATGACTGTCTTTTTGAGTTATTGATTTGGAGCTGGTACTGCCTCGTCTTTGGTCTGAACATAGAGAAAAAAAGACTCATTATGTATTCTTTCATTATGAAAACATGTTTCCTCTCTATGGCTGACATTTTTCTGCAAAACCCTTCTGATTGCAAAATCCATTGTTATAATCAAGATTTCTCCTCTCTGTCAGTCTGTCATACCTCATGTGGCTGCACACGGTTACCTGGGCTACTGCTGGACATTTTTCTTCTGCTTTTGCTCAGTCTCTGGACAGACCTCCTCCGCACTTGACTCCCGACCACTTACTCACTCTGCACAACTCCACCTGCTTTTTTCAAATTCTGTAACTACTCTTATAAGCTTAGCACCTCACACCTGAAGCTCAGCCTTTAAATGATGAAAGCTCTCAGAAGGCCCCAGCAAAAAGAGGAAAAAACAATCAGGCATGCTTTGAATTGTTAAACAAGTCGTGGGCAAATTATCAGAAGGTTTTCAGAGCAGCGAAACAAAGTGACTTTTACAGACCTGGCGTTTCAATTAGGGCTATTAACGCTGCAATTATTTCCTCCTAACTCTGTGCCATTGTAGGGAACAATGTGGGAGAATTTCCTTAAATCTTTTTGTTGATTCCACATCAAGCCCCTGCCTAAACATACTCACTTGCCTTATTTGCCCCCATCTTTCAAATGTTTTTTGTAAGAAAATAATTAAATAAAAGAGAGTTCCCTTTTAGGCTTTCTATTGTCATCCTGACTCTGAGGCTGTCTAAGCGAACCTCCTGTAGTCGCCATGGCAGTGCATTACTGTTGCTATGGTTTCCCTGTCTGCAGGATATGGTTCAACCGGGCCTGCCATATTAAGTCTGCTCCTCAATGAGCCAGCCTACTGTTAATGCTGACAGCAACACAGGAGTACACTCAGCTGCCTCTCTGCTTTCTACATTAAAATCTTTACCAGTGAGAATCACAGCCCCACAGCGGCTGATTCACTCCCTGACTGTTTCAGAGTTCGACTAAAGGTGTAGTTATTTAATAGCGTGGCTGTTAACATAAATCTAAAAAAGAATAAAGTACAACATTATAATGACGTTAACATTCTCAAGCCCTTGATTTCTATTTTCCTTTGGCGGTAATCTTCTTATTGTTCCAGATGCAGTGGCTGCAAAATTAAATACTGTGATGTCACAGATTATTATGGCTCTTTCAGACTGTGCTGTATCATAGATTTATCTCAGTGCTTTTCTTTTAACGTCATAGCAACCCCGTTGTCTCGGTCAGTGCTTCAGAGGATTTGGTTTCCTTCGTGTGTACCAAAGCACAGAGGAAGCATGTCTGGTGATTTCAGTGACTGCCAATTTTGATACTTGTTTACCATTTGTTATGGTGTGTGTGTGTGTGTGTGTGTGTCCATATATGTGAGTAACTGAGTGTGTTTGTGTGCATCTTTGCTGATTGATTTTTAATTGTATCTTACAGGTTTTTTTTTTACTGCCCAGGGACTGCAGATGGAAATTAGCTACTAATCTAAATCTGGTACAAAAATGTTTTCCCTTTATGCAAATATGTTAATGTATTTTTTTACATAGTCCCTGAAAGAAATAAAGAATAAACAAGATGTATAAATCTTTTTCTAATTCTAATTACAATGGCTGGATTAGTAATGCGATTTGTAAGAGGTTTTTTTGGTAAGTATTAACCAGCTGTTGGCACTTTTATGCTTAAGATAATACATGTGCAGTATATTAAAGTTTGCAATAGGTTGCCCAACAGAAAGCACTTTATACATCCATCAGGCAAGTCTGTTGGTATTAATATTAGATGTTATTCAGGTCTGCAGAGCGGGAAAACATATTTATCCTTGTCTCCTTGTCACCTCTTTTAGTTTTTACAGTTGCGTCAAATCCCTGCTGGTTTTTATTGATAGAAAAAAGTGCAATTTTTAAGCAGGTACTTGCGTACTCTCTCTGGTGCAGGTGGTGTGATGGACTGTTTTTTCCCTGCCTGAATCGAGTGAATCACTGCATCCTACTGACTCGGTTTTAAACTTCATTTTTTAGCATTGTCAGTCTTGAAAATCACTACATTTTCTTTAGAATAAAAAGCCATGAAAATAAAGTTTGATGTGGTGACAGACCTACATAGACTTATATTTATATAATAGGTACACATTTATCACCTTGACGTTGGGTAAGCTGTTTGTTAGGTGCTTCTGTACACTTTGGAACAAAATCTTTCACTCTGGAACACTGACCAAGAAATCAGCATTGTTTTGATCCAAGATCTTTCACTTTAAAAGACAAAAAACAAAAAAACAATGACACAGTATCAGGACATATAAAAATCTTTGTGAGACTTCTTCACTGGTTGGGCGGGGGCAGGAAATGCAGGTACTGATGTGTAACTAATGAAATGTCTTAAGAAGAAACTCTACTTCCAGCTTCTAAACAAGCTCATGTAACACATGACAAAGACAGCCTTGTGTCATCTTATTCCTTCATATAATGTTCATTCTTAGGATTGATTTGCATTTTTTGGTTTCTACGTGTGCACGCGGTGTTTCTGCACGCTGAGCTTTGTTTAGTCAATATTTAAGCAAATGCAAACAAGCTTACCGGCTGAGTTGGTTAGGCCTACCCAAGTGACAATAATGTGGTCCTGCACACTGTAGCGTAGGAGGGAGTGACTCACGCATGCGTATCAAACCCTCTGCCCCTGCCAGCGCTAAGTGACTGCTGAAAAACAAAGACATTGAGCCGCGGCTGGGAAATGTCATCAGTCATCTCTAATGGAGGAAACAGATTTCTGACAGTCAGTAGGCTTATTCTTTGAGGGGTGAAATGAGAGAACTGGCCTCGATGCTTTTTTCTGCATGTGTGTAATCAGGACTTCAGATCTCGCAACAATAAGTGAGTACGTCGGCTTTTGAGAATCCACAGGTTCCAGATGCTATCCGCCCGTTTCTAGAAAGATTTCCGCGGTGTTTCTGGATGGGTCCGTACTCAGTGACAGCAGTTATGCGCGAAGAAACTGTGGGATCACTCATGTAGTCGTCTCACATCACGGACTTGTTTATTTCCCCGAGTCGAGGAAATGATGAACTTAGTTCTTACTGTGTAAATGAGAATTGCGCATTAAGGGCTATATGAACGCTTCGGTTATTAGATGAGCGCCTCAAAATAACGATTAAAATCCAAGAAGAACCCTTTTTGAATGTGTAAATCAGAAACGCGTCTTTTCTAAGAGTTCTTGGCGTGGATTTTCAGACACGAAGAGGAAAGTTACCTGCGCTCTTATCGGCCGAGAAGAGGCGCTGTCCGTGGTCCTGAAGTCTTTTCAACAACTCCTCTGTCTCACACCAGACCTCGTGTGAAGACTACTTGAGAAAAAGACCAAGTTAAAGCGATACTGTCCTCCAGCAGCTCCACAAAGAGCTGAATATGGTAACGCAATATAAGCTTCATCGGCAAACTTTGGTACTTTTGATTTATCTTGGTAAGTATAATTCTGCAAGATGTCAAAATATCCTGTTTGACTGTGGACTTATCATTTTCTATCGTACGTTTTTATACAACAATGAGTAATCAGGGGCCTTGGCAGTGGCTTGCGAACCACACAGGAAGCTGTGAACTCAAAACCCAGTTTCAGAGCAGTCCCATTGGTCTGCAGAGCCCTTCACTGCTTAATGTTGTCAGCATTTAAGGGAAATGAATAGAATCATTGAAGAGAGGCCACTGGGGTTAAGTTTCTTCACTTTCCCCATTTCCTCTGTCCCCTTCATGCCTTCCTCTCTATTTCTCTGCTCTGTTTCCATGTGTTTGTGTGAGCCCTCAGCTTTAAAAAAAAGAGAGAGAGGATAGAATCAATGTTTGTCACTGTCAGCCCAGCGGGCTTTGGGTTATATAAGAGCACTGGGCCCAGTCACATAAACACAAGTAATGTGTCTTTGTGATTATAATCCACTGAATTTTTTTTCTTGCATATGTTTACTCACTTCCTACGCCTCTCCCAATATTCTTCTACCACTAATGCATTTATATTTCAATTAGCTCCTCCCTTTTGTATTATTTCCCTCTTCCTACACTACCCACAGTTTCTGCACTCCCTCTATCCATTTATTCCTCCCACTGCTAGTAAATACGAATGGGCAGAGGCCATCATTAGGGCTTGAATTTGCTATCAATATTGTGACTTAAGTGTCTCCAATGGCCCACAGAGCTTTATAAACCAGTTTATCTTTTTAATGCTCACTGACTTTGCATCTGGTTCAACATTGGGTTCAGTGTGAGACCCGATGACCACCACACATCAGTGGGTCATTAAGTTATTACAAAGCATTAAAACTGTTCTAGCATGTGTTTATGAATAACTAAAAAATGATGCATCGCGGCAGATTCTACAGAATGCTTGGAATTTGATCAGTAATAAGTGCATCTTTAAAGGGACATTTGACACCTAAAAACAAATACACTATATATTTTGTTTCCTCTTTCCATTGTGTTGGTCAGTTTTAAGAAAGTACATTTTTGCAAAATCGAATACATAAGTATTTGTTTTATTTTAAACCTTTGGAAAGCACATTCTTAATGTTTAGTGGGTTCAGCTTGTCACATCATTCATGTATAAAAAAATATGGTCATGGTAAAAAGAAGGTGAACCCTCTGAAAATGAACCCAATTCTAAGGTTTTAGATAACAGAATATAGCAAAAGTGTATCTAGTCTTTACCAGGTCTTAAAATTAGGTAAATAGAACCTAACATGTACAGCAGTACATGTTAGACTGTTATTGATTTGCCAAAAACTAAGCTAAAAGAAGCAGTCGGTAGCTTATAGAACCAATTAATTCACTTTCCTTTCAGTTCACTTTTATTTATATAGCAGCAAATCATAACTTCAGCTGCCTCGGGGTGCTTTATATTGTAAGGTAAAGACCTTACAATAATACAGAGAAATCCCCAACAATCAGACAACCCCCCTTTGAGCATGCACCTGACAGTGGGAAAGAAACTCTGTGCCATTGTAGTCTTAAAATAATCTTAACATTTAATGATTGACTTCAGACTGTTAAGAAAAGACCTAATAACCCTGCCCAGATTGATGGACAGTAACAGTTGCTTCTCCATTGCCGATGTCTTTCTTCCTTGGCTTTGTGTTAACTCACGCCTGAATGCTCCAGATGATCAATTAATCGAGTATGTTTGATTTGCAGCACCTGGCCTTTTAACTCATATGGAGGCAGTAAGAGTGTATGTTGTTTTTCACACGTAGCTTCTGCATTTTGGATTAGTTTTTGTAAGGAAATAATGACACAGTGTAGGATGTCATGTTTTCTAGTTTATCTTGGTTGTATTTGTTGAATTTAAAGACCTGCTAAGGATGAGATTATTTTTAATTATATTCTTATGTGTGAAACCAAAGAGGGTGTGCTTTCTTTTTTTCTACTCTTTTTCTCTCTCTCTTTTTTTTTTTTTACAATTACATTGCGGTAAACTAAATATATGTAACCTTTCCATGCTTCTCAAGTCCACCTGTGCATGCCGGTATGTGTCGATGTCCAGTCAGACACAGAAGCAATTGTGGGAAAAGCCATGAAGTTGACCTGCATCTCCTGTTTGAAGAGGGAGGAGGTCACCGTAAAGACATTTGTAAAATGGCTTTACACCCCAAGTCCAACAAAAGGCAAAAATATTTCATATCTTGTAAGTTGTTTCTACGTTATTGTAAATGATCTAGCACATTGGGATTTTGCTCACACTGTATGTGCATTTAATTAATGCCTGCACACTTTTCCTTTCTCCTAGATATACGAATATAACACTAACAATTCCAATGTGGACGATAATCCATTTAAGGACCGTCTAAACTGGAACGGAAGCAAGGACTTACAAGAGGTCTCCATTGAAATCCGTAATGTCACCCATAATGACAGTGGTTTGTATACCTGTGAAATTCGTCGTTTGTTTGACTTTGAACTATACACTCCAGTCTTCGAAGTAAACAAGACCATCAACCTGACTGTGAAGGAGAAAGGTATGCCTAAATGTAAAATTCTTGCACGCTATCCACCTGTGTCCTGTGCTCAACTTTAGCTCTTTTTTCCACATCAGTAACACGAAATAAGTCAAATATAAATGGAAACTAAAAAGCTAGTAATGACTGATATGATGAAAAATCTCTCTCTCAAATATCTTCCCAGCATTAGTTTGTGTATGTTCCATTTTCCCCACATGCTCTAATATTAACAGGGCAGATTTGTTTTTGTTAACGAGTATTCTCCAAACTCACTTAATGAAAAGAGTTTGCAAATGCAGTACACCTTAAGTGACGATTCCACTGTAGACCTGCACATTTAACACTGAGATGAGAGAAAGACTAGTCTGTGTTTTATGTTTATTTATGTTGCACAAATCACCAACAGTAGATAAAAAAATAGTACATCTAATATTGTGTGTGTGAACGCAGTCTGCCACTAACTGCACCGCTTTCCTTCTTTCCCCCTTTCTTGTGACTGCACTGGTTTAAAAGGAATAACTGTGTGTTGTTTTGTCTGCCTTTATTGTCCATCAAAGCTTTCTTCTGTTGTCAGTGAAGGTGTTAATTCAAACCAGCTACTTTGCTATCTATAATAAGGGGTAATGTATTCTGCTTCCTGAATGCTTGGCTTGCTGAATGTGTCATGTTCCACCTTAATCGAATATACCCTACGTATATTTGAAATTACTCAACTCTCCCCATTTCTCTAACCTTACATTTTCTATATATGCTTGCACATAACATATTGTGAGCTATCAGGCGATAGGCTAGTTTGATTTAAAGAGTTTGCACCCATAAAAAGAAGACTGAAGAATAGAGTACAGTTACCGGTAGATTGTTTTTATTATATTCACAGCCTGTCCTCCATATTTCACAGAACAGTTGTTTCAGATTTCAAAAAGCCTGCAGCTAGTGCACTGTACACTAGACCATGGTTACATTAATGTTGCAGTAATGGCATCCATAGTGGTAGAATGGATTACTTCGTGGCTGACATATCCATGCTTTCCCATCAAAGGGATTATATTTCACTAATATTCTCCTTTTGCTGGGGCTGCTGAATCAAATCAGAAAAAGCTGTCAGCTGTCTGGTCAGCAGGCTTTCTGGAATTTGTTATACACTAAGTGACACAGTGGTTCACAGTCACTCGTTATGAAAACAAATGAAGGACAATAAAAGGAAAACTTTCTTTAACAGCCGAAGGTGCCCATGTGCACTTTGAAACAGCTTCCGCTTGCTTGTAATCCCTCTTCTTGCTCTTAATGGGTTGTTAATGGGATGCTGTTCTAATGGTCTTCCATTGTAAACAATGGACAGAAAGCAATAAATGAGAAAGCATTTTCAATAGGATGTTGACAAGATATCAAACAAGATATTTGTTTGATTTCACTGACTGGATATTGAATTATCAGTAAAATAAACTATCTGTTGAACCGCAGTGACATTAAAACCACCTGTCGAGTACTTTGTATGCCTGCTCTGGGGGTGCCTTTGTCTCACGATAATAAATAAGCAGCAGATTCCTTAGTACCTGCAGGATGGTGCCTCCATAGGTGGGGCTTGTTCTCGTTCTTCACCTGCATGGTTAATTTGGAGGGAGTTTGGAGGCAGTGCCTTGGGCTCGTTCTTAATTAGTTTTATTGTGTAGCCATATGTTCTATAATGTCTATGCTGGTGAAGAGCGTCATAGTTGTATACAAGACTCGCAGAATTTAATCCCAGCAGGCATTGTGAATGGTTTTAATGTTGCAGCTAATCTCAGTGTATATTAAGTATGTAATATTTAGAATAGGACTGGATGATTTATGTGCTATTACTTATTCCAGAAGCATCTCAGAATGGCTAATGAGCAGAAGAGGATTGTTTACAAGGAACAAAAGCCGTTCTGGTGTCAAAAACAGCATGCAATTATTTTTATGACAGATTCTAAAGTTAGAGTATGTTTCACGCTCTGAGAACCTCTGTGACATTGCATATTCATCCTATTTTCATACTTAAAGATACCCTGTGGAGATTTAGTGTTTTTATATGCAGATTTAGGTCGAATGTTCGATAGAGATGTTTGCATACACATATGTAACAACAAGATAAGCTCTGCAACAAAACAGTGAACACTGTTAGGAAATGTTTGGTATAAAAGCAGCCTTGCAAAATCTCCACTGGGCACCTTTAACTCTGTAGGGTCTTTTTCATTATATTACAGGTATGGCCATAATATTATGAATGCAACATGAAGTAGTTTCTGCATCACTTTTTAAGAGTATCTACAGTCAGGATGCTCCTGAATAAAACACCTTTGTTTGCTTTATTGTTGTAGCTGCATAACCATATTTATTATTTGTTTAATTGGATTTGTTCTTCAGTGAAAGACATAAGACAATGCATTAAAAAATTATGTATGACAAATGATTGTGGATCAGCAGTGTTGTACAAGATCAGGTCTCTTCTGCTTTTTTCTGCTCGCGGTATTCCAAGGAAGCATGCATAATGAATAATACATGTGCTTTGCCACTGTTTTAACTCTGCAGCCAGTGACGACACCACTGCAATCTACTCTGAGATCATGATGTATGTGTTGCTGGTGTTCTTGACCTTCTGGCTGTTGGTAGAAATGGTCTACTGCTACAGGAAGATCTCCAAGTTTGATGAGCAGGCCCAGGACACAGCGTGAGTCTCATGTACAGATGCACAGACAGATAAATGTTAGCAGGGATGTGACTGAACAGCGAATTTAAACAGCGTGTGTCCTGAACACAACCATGACGTCACATTTTCAGATATTTATGCGTTATGAGTCAAAACTCAGCAGTGGGTTTACATTAATTTGAAAGTCTGAAGTCACCAAGGAAGTGCACAAATAGCTGTAAGTGTGTATTTGCTTAGGACTTCTGGTTACATAATTGTAATTTAAAATCTAAAAAATATGGTGGGTAGGGAAATGAGATTTAAGAGTCAATCGGGGAAGAAAGGGACTGAGAGTGAAGGAATGAGGCAGGGGGGCAAACACACAGACAGAGAAGTAATTCAGTCCATCAGTTTGTAACCCTCCTGCAACACTAATCTGTCTTTTACCTAAACTGCTGACTGCTCTTTTTTTCTAAACAACCTTTTAACATCCGTGATGGATTTTCAGCTCCATCAGTGACGGGCATTTTGCATCGCCTTGTCAGTAATGTCAAAGACCCAAATGCACCTTTATAGTCAGCTCCCACTGGATTTTAGTGGTGCCAGCTAACCTTCACAACCCACAGTTACAACTTTTGTACAGGGACCTTATGTCCTGAAGAGAGCAATCATGCATGTGCTGATCCGGTTATTTTTATTTTGCAAACACTTATTGAATCTGCTACACTACATATCTGCTTCCTTCAGTGACAGATTAAGTCCACGTACTGCACAATATGCACAACATTGCTGAATATTCACAAGACCCAATATCCAGGGTTTAGACATATTACAACATAATAAATAGTGAAGTGTTTCTGTGAGCTAATATATTTCAAAGAACTATATTTTCAACTAAATTTGAAACTAAACTTCTCTAAAAATATTCGGTTATTCATTGGCTTTCTATTTTACTATTAGCACTAACAGGTAATTAAGAGTTATTGGAAGTGGCAGAATTAAAATGCAGAACTTTTCTCACAGTTTTCAAACTTTAGAAAACAGTCATGTACTATCTCATATTTGTGTAGTGACAAATGTAATCAAGCACAAAATTAAAAATTACAGCATTATTGGCCAGTGAGGCCAATGTTTCAGTGTTGTCAGATAGACAGACACACAGACAGATAGACGGACTTTGGGGCTATTTTGTAATCAGTATTGTTTTTTAATATGGTTTAATTTAAATAGCAGTAAATCACTGACACTTCTTGGTCGCTGAGTTTTACAAAGTAGGTATTACAATCTGTGTTTTCCTGAAGCATTTAGGTTCAATTTTATGAACAGTAGACAAATTGACAGATAAATTAATAGTCCAATTATCAAAAAATAAAATGCTCCAAAAATTCAAAATATCAAGGCAACCTGATTCAAAGGCTTTCTGAGTTTTCTTATCTGTTGATATTCTAAGATTTATGCATTTCGATGTCCTCAGCAGCTTGAATTTTCTTCTTCTTTCGCGGTGTGCATTGTGTTTTCTCCTAGTTGTGAATTGGGGACCTTTTGTGTCTCAATCACACTTTTAATTTCCAATTTAAACAATTTTACTTTTTTAATTTTGTTTGGAAAATGAATTGCCCCCATGAATTAAATACAAGTGGCTCCACTGATTCTGGTGAACCATCGGAAATATAGGAGAAACCAAAAGTTCCATCCATCCATTTCCTTCCGGCCCAGGTGTCGTAGGGCGAGAGGAAATGGGACACGCTGAACCAAAGAAAGACATACAACCATTCGCACACTGGGCAATTTAAAATAACCAGTTGTTATGGGAGGAAACACATAGACACAGAAAGGACCTTCTCATTATCAAGTAACAGTGCCACACCCCCAAAAACGAAAAGTTGTAAAGCAAAAGAAAGAAGCTTTTTAATTTAAAGTCAACCGCAACAGTCAAAAAGCTCAGAAATCTCAAAAAACTATTAGATCTGAGTTTTCTCAGCTGTAATACTGTAGCCTTGTCACCAGTGTTGGTCAAGTTACTTGAAAAAAGTAATCAGTAACTAATTACTGATTACTCCCCCCAAAAAGTAATCCCGTTACTTTACTGATTACTTATTTTCAAAAGTAATTAATTACTTAGTTACTTAGTTACTTAGTTACTTTTTAAAAACACGATTTACAACCTGAAGAGGTGATAAAGTGATAGATCTTTCAGCCCAATTCTACTTTTTCTACATAATCCATCATACAAAATGTAATCAAATGGAAAAGTCTCTTTTTTTAACTTGTTTTATCAGTTTTAATCTTTTAACTTTATGCATCAAGCAAAACATTTAATTATATGCAACATTCTCTGACTTGAATAAATTAGTTTAACATTTAAACCTATTTTCTACACATTCCAGCACATAAAATAAAATATTTTTTGTGTTTTCACTCACTCTTTCAAACAGATGCAAGTAAAACACAGCAGAAAATAAATAAAGTCAAAGACTCAGCGGTCCTTTTGCTCTATTTTCACCTGTAAAGCAGGAGCAGGGTAGGCGGAGGGTTACCCTGGTGTAGGTGTGCTGCGGTCAGTTGAAGAATCTGCGCGAGTGTCTCTGTGAGTTTCCCATCACGTCGTAGCTACTCGGTGCTTGCTTGGAAGTTTAGGGGTTTTTTTCGCTGTAAAAAGAAGTTTTCTTCCCACGCACGATGGACACTAATGTTTTTGTCACTTTTTATGGAATCAAACTCAAAGTAAGGTCAGTACTTCCACACTTTAAACGCTGCACGCTCATACTCTCTCCCGCACTCGATATATTATCCATTGTTGATCTGCACACAGCTGCTGTCACCAACGTCGCACTTGCTTACGTCACTGTCATGAGACATTCTCGCAAAAAAAAAATCACGGTTTTAGTAACGCAGTAACGCAGCGTTCCTACGGGAAAGTAACGGTAATCTAATTACCGATTTTGCAATAGTAATCCCTTCCTTTACTCGTTACTTGAAAAAAGTAATCAGATTACAGTAACGCGTTACAAGTAACGCGTTACTGCCCATCTCTGCTTGTCACTACCTGTAGCTGAAAGACTGCATAGGCTTTGGCCATTAGCCATTAGTGACCCTTATGACAACACAGAAGGTCTACCCACTCAAAGAATGCCATATGTAGCACAAGTAGGACATTTTGAGATTACCTTTTGTGATGCATTAGTGGTTGAGAACGTATTAGTCATGTCCCTAAAGGAGAAGATAGGAGGCAACGATGTGATCTGTCAAAGAGTTAAATTAGGCTATTTCTGAAATGTGCTTACAGTCACAAAACTCGTTTCACTTGTATAAAGTGTTCTTCATCTACACACTTTCAGTGCAGCTCTTTTGAATTGGGAGCATATTCAGTGCAAGTACTGTGTTTTGTTTTTTTAAACATTCTGATGGTTGGCTGTAAAATGCTGAATTAGGATGTCACATCTTGCACATCTTGATGTGCCTTCCACGCAGTCCCTAGGGCACTGCTCGGATTAGATATTTTTTATCTGGTAAAACTCATTCCTTAATTTCTGTGAATTAGAGTCACATTTTCACGCTTCAATAAACAAAACGGAAATTCAGAATTGTTGCACTGTCATGAGCACTAAGTAGCTGTGGTGTGTGGTGCTAGAGAGGCCCATAGCACCAGGTCTTAGACACACCTCTGTTTTTCTGCCAATCTGCCCACAGGACAAACTACCTAGCCATTCCCTCTGAGCAGAAAGACAATCCAGCCGCTCCTGTTACAGAATAACAGTGGTTTTCAATGACACGGTATTTTATATGTGATTCTCTCATCCCAATTCTAATCACTGAAATCATCCCTTGTCTTTCAATTCATGTGTTTGTACCTTTATCACTCATAATTGTGCAGCTCTGTGGAGGAGTCTGCTGCTTCAACACCCCTTGTGCCCTTCTTTCTCATCCCCTTCAAAGGGGCTTTCATTTCTGACATTTAAAAAAAACAACAAAAAAAACGGCCTCACTTAATCACGAATCCTCCATTTTTATTCAGTCACCATTCAGTGTCCAATCTGTCCCACTTTCAATGATTTTCCATTAGGAACGATTGCACATAATTAATGCAAGCAGTGTTGAATGAAGTATCTGAAAGTGTGGGGAATGTAAGCATGTTCATTTTAGATATATTGATTTCTAGCACATTGAATGTTATGCACAGTTGCATGTTTAGGATGTAGGTGTCACAGTACTGTGCAAAAGTCTTGAACCATTTATTTGCATTTTGCAAGGAAATTGGAAAATGGATGCAGGTATTTACTTTACCTTTACTTGACCAACTTGATCTTTACTCTTTAACAGCCTGAACTCTTAAACAAGCTTTCTTGTCATTTATTTAAGCAACTTTAGGAATAGTTCTCCAGGCTTCTTGAAGGACTTTCAAAGCTGTTCTTTGGACATTGGGTGCCTTTTGTTCTGTTTGTTGTCAAGATGATCCCCCCCCCCCCCCCCCCCCCCCTCACACACACACACACACACACACACACACACACACACACACACACACACACACACACTTTAATAACTTGGAGGTCCAGGCTCTGGGGAGGCGAATTCATGACTAAAAGTGTGTCATTGTGTGTTTTCCTATTCACGTATGCTTTTTTTAGTAGCATGTCTGGTATCATTTTCATGACAATTTCTTGATAGTATTGCATGTTGGATCAAACTCTGATGGTATTTTTTTGCATTTGTAATACCATCAAGTTTGACAAGATACCGCTTGCTAAAATGCCTCCCCAAACAATGACAGAGCCTCCACTGTGCTTTAGCTGCAATCACTCATTGTTTCTCTTGACCTCCTCCATGCCTACTGACATTGCCTTGTTGCCAGTTCAGTACAGTTCTTTTGTAATTTGGCAGACCTCAGCCTTTTCTCCCCATCCTTGACAACAACCCTTCCACTGAGACCTCTTCTGATGAGGTTTCAGTGAACAGTAGATGGATCAACTGAATTCTGATCTCACTTCCTGTGTCAGGTCTTTGCTGGATTTCTTCGTGTCATGTTATATGTAGACAAAACACAGACTGGTCCATCCCTTGAACTAGGGGTCTTTTTTATGAATGATTCAAATGTCATTGTTAAGTGGCTTAAGAAAACATTCCTCTGAAAATGTTGATGTTCAAGGACCGAATTAAAAATAGAATAGAATAGAATACCCCTTTATTGTCATTGTACATGTACAACAAAATTATGGGTGCTCCACGCCAACTGAGAAGGAATAATATTATAAGTAAGACAGCAGGAATAAATTACAAACAGGAGAAATTTATACAATCAAGAGGAATGTACAATATACAAAATGATAGAAGAGAACAAAGTGCTTGGAAGTAGTGCAAAAGACCTGACCTCCAGAGGTGGCGGAGGGCAGCCAATTATTTTTGAGTGGTGTTAATTACCCTCTGTGCAGCCTTCCTGTTCTTAGTAGCCCCTGCGTTCCAAACACCAGGAAGAGGGCACGCTGTCCACTGAGGAGCGGTAGAAGGACAGCAGCAGCTTCTGGTTCAGGACATGGAAAAAGTGCAGGCGCTGCCGAGCCTTCTTTACCAAGGAAAGTCTGGCACCTTGGAGGAAAAAAATATAAAGAAATGAGGGGAAGCTCAAAGCTTTTGCACAGTAATGTGTGGTGTTGTAAAACTGGATAAGGATAAGCATGTTTTCTGTTCTCCTTAGGTATTGACCAATAACAGTGGGACATCGGTTTCATCAACCCTATCTGTGTCACTATGAAGATATGATTACTCCCAGGCAGCGATGGGAATCCTGCCAACTGACTGCCCCTGTGTATCGACTGTGTCTTGTGAGGAGCCAGTCAAAAATGTCCAAGTGCTCAGTTTTTCTCCTGCCTTTCCTCTCCAGTGTTTTTTTTTAACCTTTGTGCAAGGCGTCTCTAAAAATCAAGTGCTTTCACAGTTACATCAGGTTAAAGAACACAAATGTCATTGTACTGCACTTTTTATCAGAGAATTACAAGCCATTCTTCATTTGGACAGAGCAGTGAGCGGACTAACTAAAGAATTTCTTGGTAGTTAGTAGTGCGTCTGTGATTTATATGACCTATAAACAGATATGATCCCAGAAAATGTCCTAGTCTGTTATGTACATCTTGTATACTGAATATATACTACTTTTTCAGTTCTTTTTTTTAAGTTTTCTTACAATTTTATACCATGCTGAGATTTTTGGGTCACAGTTTTATTTGTATTGGCCAAAAGTCTTTTTAAGGAAACTAAAATGTGCAGCTTTTATATTGTATGGGGCCTGCATTTGTCTTTTTTTTTTTTTTTTTTTGCTGTAACAAAATGAAGTGTAATACAAAAATGGAGTGTAAATATGCATAAAATACTGTTTCAAATCACACACTTTTAGCTGGTCTGAACTGATAAATTTCTTATACTCTCCTCTGTAAAAATCTCATAGCCACACTGAGCTCTGGTCTTGAAGTATATTCTATAGGTCAAGTCTTGCTTCATACAGTTAATCTGAAGTTTGTACTCAATGCTTTGACTGTTGCTGTTCTACAGTAGCATTGCTATTGAGACTAAATGTGTGCCTCTTTCTATAATACAGCACTGTAGAACTTTATATACTTTGTGATTCATTCCACCATGTTGGTTTTGTCTGTTACACATATAAAATATGCCATGTTTCAGTGAGCTGCTTTTAAATATCAAATACAATGGATTCCACAATCTGTGTTAAAGCTTTTCTGTTGTTGCTGACTGAAAACCTTTACTAATACTGTGACATTTAAAGTTATTCATATTCAGGGGCCGGACTACTTTGACTGGTACCCAATTTCCAGAATAAGGGGGATGTGCAGGGCTGTAGTAAGTACAGAAAACAGGTCTGGCCCGGATCCGGCATCAAGCTGACACTTCTGACTGCCAGGTCTGGCAATGATGGCACTATTTATGTTCCTATTTTCCTATTTTAGTTAGAAGACCCAAATACGATGTTGCAATACTATACTGCTATGGCCAACGTTTCAAATTAACAGGTTTGTGAGTGGCCACTTTATCCAAAACCTAGTGAGGGTTTACTCATGTTTACCACTGAGTGGCTGTAGCTCAGGCATTAGAGCAGATCACCTACTGATTGGAAGGTTAGTGGTTCGATCCCTGGCTCCCCCAGTTTCCATGTCAAGACTATGAATGTAATTAGGAACCACTCAGTTTAGAGAAAATGTGTGATTAGGCAAATGTAGAGAATAAAGAAGCGCTATATAAGACTCAGTCCAGTCATGTTACTTTTGCACTATTATGTTCCGGCACATGTTGTTTTTACATGGCTTGATTATTACATGGGCCAGCATAGGACCACCAGTGTGTCTGCAACTGGCCCATGTGTGGGCCACCTCTGGCAAACCTGATCTGGTGCAGGTGCAAGAGAGCCTATAGAGGTGGAGGTGTGCTCTGGAGAGAAGAGGAAAGATAGCCAGTTCAAGCAAGACAGAATATATGTGTGTAAATGAGAGGGAGAAGGCTGGAAAGCTGAAGGTGCGTAGTGCAGCCGCAGTGAGGGTAGATGAGTTTAAATACCTGGGGTCAACCATTCAAAGAACAAACGGAGCACAAGAAAAAGGAAGAGTGGTAGAGTGGGTGGAGACACGTGTTAGGGGTTATTTGTGACAGAAAGATAGCAGCTAGAGATAAGTCAAAGTTTATTTCTAAAGCACATAAAAAACAAAAACACTAAACAAACAACAACCCTAAATAATACTGTGTTTGTTCAACTAGAATGGAAAGCACCTGAGAATAAGTATTATTTAAATCTGTTTTAAAATGATTGAGAGACTCTTGCGTGAAAATGATGCATGGAATGGTGAAATTAATGCATTTGGCGATTAGACTCCGATGAACCATTGTGGCTGAACAAAATACCAACGGAGATAGGATATAGGACAGGAACCCCCAGAGTCTAGGCCAGGGGTCTGCAACCTTTCACACTTGGACCCGGTTTCCACGCAAAAGAAAACACTGGGAGCCGCAAATACTTTTTGAAATCTAAAATGAAGATAACACTGTATATATTGTGTTTTTTTTTTTTTTTTACCTTTATGCTTTGTGTGAACAACTAAAGTAAGTAAGTAAAGTTTATTTATTAAGCGCTTTTCACAGACAGGCAGTCACAAAGCGCTGTACACAAATATTAAAATAAACAATACAATCAATAGACATTATACACAATGTAAAAGATTAAATGTAAATAATGTAAAGAATATAAAATACGTAGATCAACAAAAGGCTTGTTTGAACAGAAAAGTTTTAACTGCTTTTTAAAAGAATCCATAGAGCAACTAAGGTGTGTTGCTTATGAAATCCATGAAGTTCTACCGAGAAAATTACATTTTATTTATGTTTTGAACTCTTAAAGAAATACAACAAAAGGAAAGACGCCCAGCTGAACTAAAATGATCCATGTAGCAAACAAAAATTGTTGTGAGCCGCCACCCTTATATCGCCTTTGGGCTTTTGGACGCTTGACCTGACTTCTAAAAAGTAATTGGAAAAAAAGCACTATACTGCTAACAAAAAAAAAAAGATATTTGCAAAATTCTGCCTAAATATGTATTTTACCTGGTTAATGTGTGTGGCGGGGCGTGGTCTGCAGTGCCGCTGTATGGGAGTCGGACGCACCTGAGCGGCACCCGCAATCACGCCTTGCCGCCTTAAAGTCTGTGCTCTCTCTGCTGTTGTGTTGGTATGTGTCGGGCTGCGTACAGCAACCGTGTGTGAAACGCGATCAATAAAGAGATGCTGAAAAGCATGTTCATGCAAACATCGTCGGGTCTGTCGTGATATGTTTACAATATGGTCCCGAACCTCTGCGCACAGCGTCTGCAAATCGGGGCTTTCATCTTTACGCAGGACTGTAAGCTGTCATCTGTGGGGCGTGAGCTGTGTTTGTTTTTAACTTAGTTCACGGTGGACAACAGCTGCCGACATAATGTGGATCCGAAGATCCATAATTGGCCTACCTGGGGTCGAAAGTCTCGATAAATGCATAGCGTTTCAGCGGGTACACTGGCTTCCGCGAGTGTGACGCTTATTTTGAGCGATGAAAAAATAATAAGATATAATTTTATTTTTATATTTCAAAATCACAATAATCTTCCAATTTAGAACTACATGTTAAAAAAAAAAGAACTAAACACAAATAAAATACACTTTAGCTAATTACTTCTAATGTATTTTCCCAAACCACCCGGAGCCGCAAAATAAAGACTAAAGAGCCGCATGCGGCTCCGGAGCCGCGGGTTGCCGACCCCTGACCTAGACAATGGTGGTGGTGAAGATGAAGAGTGAGTCTTGGCTGGGGCTCTGAAGTGGCAGCTGATTGGCCCAAGGAAAGGGAACTCGTGCATAAGCTTCATTTGGTTCTAAACTCCAGTGCTCTGGCAGGAGTGTAAGGTTACAAAAGTTCAGTTAACTATGGTGGCAGCAAACTACTGAGACTCTTAAAACCAAGTAATAAAATTTTAACCTGGATCCAGAAATGCACTGGAAGCCAGGGTAAGGAGCCTAAAAAAGTACTGTGATCACACCATTTCTTTCTCGCCAAAAAGCAAGCAGGCGACAAAGTAACGACTAACAGAGCCAAAATAGAAATGACTGCAACAGTCTAAGTGAGAGGTAATAAAAGAGTGAACTGATCTCTCAAAGTTATGTTACAGGAAGCAGGCCTTGACTTGAGGAGCCTTAGTTTAAAAACAAAACTCATCTTAACAGAGTTAATCTGTTTATCTAATTTTAAAGCACAGTCAAAAAAAATCACACCAAGGTTCCTTGCCATTAGGTAACAATAAGAAGCTAAACCACCAATGTGACTCTCATTCTTATCTAAAAGAGTTAAAGGAAAGGTTTATAAGATGGTAGTGATTCCTGCTACCTCTGCCTCCTCCTGTCAACCTGAACGTGGCAGAGTGAAAATTTTTCACTGGGAGTGACCAGAATGGACAGGATTAGAAATTCGTATACTGGAGGGACAGCTCGAGTTGAGTGGTTTGGAGACAAACTTATAGAGGCAAGGCTGAAATGGTTTGGACATGTTGAGAAGAGGGATAGTGGATATATTGGACAAAGGATATAGAAGATTGAGCTGCCAGGCAGGAGAAAAAGAGGAAAACCTCAGAGAGCATGGTTAGTGTGACAGAAGAAGGGATAGAGTGAAATTGGGGGAAGATGATCCGCTATGGTGACCTCTAAAGAAAGCAGCTGAAAGAAGTATGTTACTCAGCACTAATTCACAGGTATCTTTATATAGAATGGCCTGTTTGCCAAGCTAGCTAGTATTAGCTGATAACGTAGCACTCCCACTGCTCGCCTAAATTTGTTAACTTCTGACTCCTATAAAAGTAGTGTTGGGGTTGCAATGTAAAAAGGAGGCTGTAAAGCAGGAGTTCATGTGGCTACATCCGTCTTTCGGTGCCATGCAAACTGTATAATGAGTCCTCTGTTACTTTAACTCTACCAGGACACTGAGAAGAAAATGCAATATTGACCCTCAGCAACTCTTAACTCATGTTCTCCTTATTATCTGTGACTGCAATGGTGATGAAAAGAAAGAAGTTGACTTTAAATCAACCACAATAAGCCCCACTGGCATTCACAGCTCTTATTAACTCAGCAGAAAAGCAGCTAGGTTTTTGAAACACAGTCACAGATGAGCTGCAGAAAGAAGACAGGGGGGCGAGAGAACCCCATAAGAGAGCTGCCACACTCAACTTAGACAGACCCTTCAGTATCGTATCTACTGTATAGTTAGATACGATACTCAAACGCCTTTCGATTAGTTTCGACTTTAAGTAAACTCGGTGTATTTTAATTGTCTGTCTTCACAGAGCTTAAACACATACGTACAGAGGGGTTTTATTCCGTGGGAAGAGAGCTCCTTCAGATATGCAAAGTCAGAGGGGCTGATGAAGACAAAAAGACAGCAAAAGGCGAAGGTACTGGCAGGGAGAAATAGATGAAAACCAGCACTTAAGAGGGATGTGATGTATGTTGCTCTTTTAGCTAGCCGTGACCCACAGCAGTGACAGATATAGCAGCAGCTGTTGTTATAGCAACCCAGGCATGCCTGAAGCAAGGCAGATTGCCTGGAAAAGATATTACCAAGTGATAGTTGAGACACATTAAGTTTTGCACTAGAGAAAATCTGGAGTGCTTGTTATAGGCAAAGTATAAAGACGCCACCGGTCACATAACATCTGCTCCAGGTGGAAGTAAAAAGCCTTGGCAGATTATCCCAGAATATAAGTGAACACAAACCAAGGTCAGCTATACTGTCCGAATGGGAAACAGGTAACGTAACCAGTGTGGCCTTTATCCATCCATCAAGTTCACATAAATTGGTTATTGATCCCATAAACTCTGTAACAATGTGCCATTATGGATTTGAGATACATTGTGAACGTGCAATTCTGCCTCCTCCTCGCACCACCCCTCCTCACTCTGTCTCCCTCTCTCCTCGCCTCACCGTGTCTCTACCTTCGCCTGCTCTTTTGTTACAATGTGCCTCCCTGAGGATACAACCCAGTAATACGGCCCACATTCTACTAAAATATGTTTCAATTAAACTGCCATGCCCCGACTGCCTCAGTGCTCCAGTAAGCATTTCAAGTTGCATAGGTTTAAGAAGGCAGGACAAGCTGTGGCAACAAACACTCTTAATTTGGAGGTAATTTCCTTTAAAATCACATAAAGCATCGCTAATAGTGGAGAGGGATCTTGAAACTTAAAAGTCCACGGATGAAACACATGGCATTTTAAACATATAAAGTGGATGTCAGTGGATTCAAAGACTTTTTTTCATCTAAACAACCATCATACAATGTGACCATAAATCATTAATCATGCAAGTAGCTGAGTGCCTGTCATTTGTGAAGGGTCTTTGTCTCCCTCTAGTGTGAAGCATATTATGTAGTAAAAAAAATCAGCGTAATGAATTTAGAGCTTTCTGTTCCTCTGTCAAGAAAGATTACAACACCTAAAGCAACATTTGTTGGACACCTCAAGAATATTGTAATATTTCACAATGAATTCAGACATTTAATTAATTTATTCACACTTTCTAATTTGGAAGGCTGATCAGAAAGGCTTGGCTGTGGACTCTCTATTGATACAGCAGCAGGCTGTAGGCTACCAGACATTACAGTCACCCAGAAACAAAGCCTATTGATTGCCGATCAATAGTCACTTTGGTGGATGTGAGCTCCTATCTGTTTTAGCATTACATTGTCATGATAGATGGGAACATGCTGAGTGAGTAAAGTGAGCAATTATTATGCTTTGATATTCTGGTTTTTAAACAGGATACAATTCCCCCCCAATTTCTCATTTCTTCTCTGCTGCTTGTTTCTGGGAGAGATTTAACCTTTCCCCCTTTAACTGCTGTTTATAAACTCATTATAGAGCTTCTTTTGGGTCCTCAGTTACCCTCTCTTTTAGACATGGTTTGATGCATTTTGGCTATCGAAGAAAAGATAAAAATATTACTTTGGGAACAGATAAAAGAAAAGGTAAAAATATTACTCGGGGCTCTCGAATAAACAAGCCCAAAGTAGCTTTCGTGAGAGAAGATAAGGCCTGTTTGTCCTCCATGTGTTTGTATCACTGACATTTATTCTAAATGAGTTCACTGAAAACAATCCTGTTTCAGAAATTGGTTTTCTTGGCGATTAAGTCCGGATTGTAGCACACTCAGTCTCTTTTAACTGGAGGAATGTGTGAGTGTGTGACTTGGCCTCTGCTTGGAGGCTTCCAATACATTACAAATGAATGTCAGCGACAGAGCGAAACTGTTTTATGGAGCTAAAATGACAGATTATCTGCTAAAGAACAGGATCATCAAGAGCTAATGTAGTGGAAATAATTATGCTGCCTGAGCAGTTCTAAAAGAAACTGCTAACTATACAGTAGATACGATACTGAAGGGTCTGTCTAAGTTGAGTGTGGCAGCTCTCTTATGGGGTTCTCTCGCCCCCCTGTCTTCTTTCTGCAGCTCATCTGTGACTGTGTTTCAAAAACCTAAGGACTTCCTGCAGATCTCTAAAGAAGATTGAGCTGGGAGACAACCTGTACAGAGTTTTCAAAGACTTTTTAGACTCTGGGACGATGACATTGTGCTGTAAAGAAAGCTGCTCTTCTCATGCTGTTTCAAAAAAAAAGAAAAAAAGGAAAAGAACTATTTAAAATTTGAGTACATTTCAGCTCATTTTCACATCGAATTCCTGTACACACAAGTATGGAAAACTTATGTATTGCATATTGTGATTTTGTGACATCAGTGGCTTTGTCAAAAGAGCTGTCTGGATGTGACACTTGTCAGTAGCTCAAATGAAAGATTTCAGTCGGGTTGATCGTGTGTTTTTGTTTAGGAGACTTGAAGCATTTGACTATGTAAAATAAGGTCAGTTCATGGGTTAATTTGTTTTGCTAAAAACACCGGAATCGCTTTGACGACATGAGGAAGGTGTAGTTAACTCCACTTTATGCATTTGTAAGTAAGCGAGGGAGACAGTCTAAGTTGCGCAAATGTCCTCATCAGGAGGAGCAAGAAAGGCTGTCTGCAAAAGTCTGAGCACGCACCTACTACAAGAGCACCAATTTTCGAGCTTTCACCCAGCAGGCTATAAGAGAAAGATACTTCTAATTATAAACTAAAGATACCTAGAAAGGATCTCATGAGGTGAACTTTGCAGCAGATACCAGCTCGTCTGCTTATGCTGCTAATGTTACAGCGTTTGTTACCAGCCAAAACTGATATTAACAGACCCGAGCAATAAATGGAAAAATATGAAAGCATGTATCCTCTGCAAGTGTTGGATAAAGTGTAAGGACATACTGTTAGTAGGCTGTAAAAATAAAACAGCAGGCAAAAGTTCCAGCTGTGCTGCAATGGAGCAGAGAGGGATGAGTGTTTCTAGTGAACGATATCAGTAAGAAAAAAAAAACTATAAAAAAGAAACATTTTGAAGCACATCTTTACTAAATTAAGCATACATAAATGAATAAATTAATGGTGTTTGTGTTTGGATTAATATTGTCACAGGTTTTAAATAAATTTGTGAGGTTTTCACTGGTATTTTGCACCATGGCATTTGGTGCAAAATACATGGATGCAGCTGGTCCCCCATGATGCATCCATGTATATACGTTTATCTAATACCCAGAAAAAAATCATTACGTGGACACAAATTAATCAGAATGTGCACACAAATTAAGCAGGCCATGCACAGGAGTTGTATTTTGTGAGCCATTTTATTATCATTGACTGTCTTTTTATAGGGACGATTAACTGGGAAAAACTGGGAATGCGACAGTTGGTAAACTCAGTGCTCATATATCAGCTGAGAGTGAGGTGTGGATGACCGAGGGAAAACATGGAGTGAAATTAAAATGAATGAATATGATTTTTGTTGAGGAAAAAAAGGAAAACACAAGCTAATTCACTTGTGCACAAACTTTAACTGGAATGGTGTCTTTGATTCATTAGAAAATACAGCATGTTGGCCACGAGCTTTCGAAATGGTGCACTGGGCCAGATGGACCTTTTTCCTATTGGAGGGGGTGTTTGTGAATAATAGCTGGCTCATTGCCCTGCCCAGCATCTGAAGTTGGAGAGCAAAAACACCTGAACCTATATTTTCTGATGAGCATTTGTTTTGTTAATAAATGCAGATCTTGACTGAAACAGCTTCTGTGTTCATGCATAAAGTCACAATCTAGGCTGTGAAAAACATCTGTTTATGCTGGAGCTGACTGGTTTGGACACATTCAAGACCACACCTCTCTACCCGTCTGTTGAAGGACCACAGTTTTAAATGCTAAGAGAGATTGTTCTGAATTATATGGTAATGTGTGCTGCTCCATAACAGTTAAAGGTCAAGTTCTCCTCCTCTCCTGAAAAGTCCACACTGCAGAATCATCTAAAAGGATTTCAAACCATTGTGTCACAGGCTAAAGTAAGAAAGGTGTTACCACTAATTCCACAGCCTACTGATTTCTTGTAGCTGTCGAAGAGGAACGCAAACATTTCAAATGGAGGGAAAGAAATTGAATTTTTCCCAAAGAAGCTTTCCAAAGATTATCACCAGCAATCCACTTATAATTAAATCTTCACACATTTCATGCTGTATAGTCAGACAAGGCACTAGTGTTGACTTTTCCACACATAAAAAGTGCACAGTTATTAAGCCATTTCTAGAGTGTACAGCTTGATTGACTTCTAGCCAAAGAACATAATTTGTTGGTCTATTTTAGCAGACATAAAGTAAAAAACTGGAATGTACAGCTTTAAACCAAATATGGAGTAAAAGCCAGACATTTTCAAAAAATGCCCATATTTATTGTGAGAACATGGAGAGGCCACAGTCATTTTGATGAGCCTAATATAAAAAGAAGAAGAAACTTAGCTCTTTGTAAAAGTAATATTCAACCAACCAATCAAAAATCAAGCTCTAACATGTTCATTTGTGATTTAGTGGTTGTAATGGCTTACCAGTATGTCACTTGGTCATTTTGACTAACGTATGATGTATGTTGTAAGGCTTAGTCACAAGAGTGAAAATAGGAGGCAACTACTCTGCAACTTTGAAAAATAAGGGGTTACCCAGTGATTGTTTTAAAGTTTTTTGTTGCCTGGAACTGAGTGTTCCTTCAACTTTTGGATGATGACTTTCAGTGACAAGGTAATTGCACAAATTGCCTGGTGCAGGGGTGCAATCCTTCTCCCAACAATTGCAGTCCAGCTTGGACTGAGTGCAGCCACTTGCAGACATATTGTAGTCCACCCTGGTTTCATGGCAAAGCATGCAATAGACACACTGGTCCACTGTGTGATTCTCACGCTTTGATTTGCTTAAGTTGCATGTAGTAGTATCTATTTAAACCTTTGTTTTCCTCTTGGCTTGAAATAAAATATTGGCAGCTGCTGGTACCATAGCTTACTGTAGTTATATAAGGAGAGATCACTTTTAAGAGTTGAACATGTCTAGATGGTGATGATGATGATGGTGGTGGTGAAGATGAAGACTAAGGCTTGAATAGAGCTCTGGCTGGGGAGTCTAAGGTGGAAATGGGGAGTCGTCTTTGACGTCTGTCTTTGCAATAGGGGAATCAAATTTCTGGTTGCATTCCTATATAAAAGCAAGGCTGCCATGTGCCATGCTATTTCTTAAACTACTGTGCTGCAGCAAAAAAATTACTATTTTTTGAGGAATTTCTCTTTTTTACTGTGTTCTGGCTGGACTCCGAACACAATTTGTTAAGTGGAATTTCTGCAAATGTAGATTACAACAGATTTGCAAAAGACAGAAATAGATTTGCGATGTTCACTGATTTATTACAGTTATTCACAAATGGCTTGCACGTTATTGCCATTCAGTGACAAACTGATAGCAGGACTAACTCCATCTTCTTGAGGCACCAAAGTCACTTCAAAATTGCAACAGACTGCGAGTTGCTGCAGGCCTGGTCTCTGTCTTCAAAGCGAGCATTTCAAAGGTGATCAGATGGGCAACTCTGCACAATGTTTTAGTCCTTGTTGCGTGTCGCTGTTTTCATTCCTTTCCCTACCATTAGACATCACTTTGCTGGTTCTTATAAATTAATTCATTACACAGACTTAACCACTGTTGCTATCATAACTGTTCGCATCTTGGTCAATAAAATTATTTATCTCATGTATTAACCCTTGCACACATTCACACTACCTGTGACTGCACCCTAGTGTACAAAATGTGCATTACAGCAAAACGAATGCAAAGCGACACATACGGGAACATATGGCTCTCCGTGATCCTGAGAGAGATTAGTGCTCTCAGCTTGCAAACTTCTAATCGAACCCATGCTCAGAATAATAAAAATTAGCAAATCCCCAATTATTAATGACTGAAATTAAAAATCAATCTGAAAATATTAAACATTTAAATAAAATGAAAAAAAAAAATCAATTACTCTTATAAGAGTAATTGATTATAGACTTCTGTTCTTGAGAGGAAAAGCTCAACAGCTGCTCACTTAGTTATTTTCGCTGATTTTGCTGATACACATTTTGTTGTAAGCCAGAGGAATATTACAAAAATAAACAAACAAAACTCAATTTTTGCTTCTAAATGTGATGCTTTGTCATCAGTCACACTACCTGGCTGTGTTAATGGGCTATATAGGCACACTATTATTTGGTCAACATGTGATTAGAGGTTTAACTTTGTCCCCTGACTCATATATTCTTCAAAGTTAATGCCCATTATGGAAACAGAAAGCTGCTGGCACAACACATCATTCAACAGTTTATCGCCTCTTTGACAGCAATTATATTACCTGAACAACTTTGAAGCACCTTTGGAGAATCTTTTCACTTAAGTTTAGCATAATCTAACTTTGGACAATGTACACAGTGCCCATGAATGAAACCTGAGTGCCCGTATAATTATATCTTTCTTGCAGTTACAGGGTTCTTATCATCACCTTGAGGTGTCATTGGCATAAAGGGGAGCATGGAGGTGGAGGTTTTTAACAAACAGAAGGCTGCTCTGGACTACTCAATGAGCAGCCGGTCTTCTCAGGAATATTCATTTACTGTCATGCAATTCATCAAAGCTGCTTTTTAGCAGAAGTCCCCCACTGGGTATGTTATTTTCCTGAAATCTGGCTTTAGTAGCAGATTTCTGTCATGCATATATCACTTTGATCTCCTTGCAATTTCACACAGATGCATGATATTTCTATGGCAATATTCCTCAGCCCTGCATGCCTTTTTTAATATAGGAGTTAAGGAACTTTTTCAGCTTTGGTATAAATAAAGTATATTATATAACCACAAAGAGCTTGTGGATTATTTGTTTCCTTAAATCCAACACACAGGGAAAAAAGCAGATGCAAAATCAGCAATAAACCACATGGAAAATTATTCTTGAGAGACACATTGTCACCCTCTCCATCTCATCTGTTGTGTGTATTAGAGGAAGCAGGTGCTGTGTTTACTTTCTCAGTGGCATTAATCTTATGGAGTAGCCGATATTGGTTGTTTTCTTTATCTTTAGTGCATGTTCCCAAATAAATCACTGAGCTCAAGCCTTTCCATTGTCTTTGTTAGTCATTACACGATTGTCACAGCGGGCTGATACTGGGTAGGGGGGAAAAAAGAGAAAACATATCAAAAACCCCAGCTGTTTAAAACTTCTAAACAGACCTGAATCCATGAATTAAACAGAAGGCCTTTCACCGTGTACCTTAACCTTTCCTCTCTCCCATCCATCGCTCCTATCCATCATCCCATTCTTCATTTCATTCACCCGCTTTTTAAACAAGTGGCATCTTTGATTAGCAAAACAAAGGGGATGCCTTAAATAAAAAGACCATTTACAAGTCAGACTGGGAAGCGAGGCAGTGACTGGGCCCTGCTCTTTCATTCGTGATGAGAGGATGGAGCTGGCCCATAGTACAATGACGTTGCAGCGCCATTGTTAGTGAAATGAACACCTGGCTGCCAGAGAAGTGCTAAATCACTGCTGTGTTTAGCCACACCTGAGGTTTGCTGCACAGAGGGGCACAAAGCAGAACATTACATTGCAGGATGGTTGAATTCAAAGGTAATGAGCACGAGATGCAGAGTGTATTTTATTATTTAATCAATCATCTGCTGGTCTGTCAATTAGATTTACTTTTTTTTTTTTTTTTTTTACATATTGATATACTAACTGCAACATTATTTCCCGAGAGAAGAAGGACTGAACCAAACCTGATTATAAACACACAGTTGGCAGGGTAATTAATCCACTGGATTTGTAAAGATTTGGAATTATGCTACGAGGACTAAAGTTAATATGGGGAGAGAAAAAAAGAAGGTTTTAAAACACAACCGAGCATCTGACAAACCCGCTGATTTACTACTTATGTGGTGCAGCCAAAGAAGCAGCTGACTGATATCCTTCCCACCACTACTAGTTAGAGAGAGCCCCAATATGTCTGATAAATGGTATTTTGGCCCCATGGCTATGAGTGCAAACACACGCGAGAAACCTCACACTCAGTCTATATATATATATATATATATATATATATATATATATATATATATATATATATATATATACATCTCACAACCCAAGACTTGACTCACTATTCCACAGATAAAATCCAGATAATTAAACTCGCTTGCTTCTCACCAGTACAGGTTTAATCTGTGGGGATAACGTTATACAGCAGCGAGAAATAACAGTTGCTCTTTTTTTACTGCTATTTCATGCGATGTGGGAGACCATCCTCTGGGATTACTTAACACAGGGTGCATGTAAACAGGAAATTTCCTCCACATCTTTAATCATATTTCAGTTGTTTTTGTTTTTACATAATTTGCAATATGCCCTCTGTACTTTAATTGAGCCTTCAAGCTTCCCTGGCAGAGATGAATGTGTGCATCCTCTGTGACTCAACTAATAATTTTGGGACAGCAACTAATGAACGCTTTGGATCAATAGGAAACCACATAGCATAGCCGGTTACTGAGGTATCCATGCTCTTAAATCCCTGCAGAGGTTTACTGCCAGTGAAAACAGCTGACGTTATCTGCCTCGACTTAGGTCAAAGGCCCGAAATCAGGAAAAATTGTGAGATGCAGGAAGGAGAGGAAAAAAGCAGATGCTGAAGCAGTTTTGTAGGCAAAACCTCAAAAACAAAACAAGCCACTTCGAATAAAATGGGATGAATGATTAAAGTATTTTGGTGTTATACAGGGAAGGCAGCTTTTTACAAAAGTCACATTATATTTTGTGTGTTTATTTATTTATTTTCAGCTTCAGTCTTTTTTTTTGTGGGCTGTAATTTCCTACAGAACCATGAATCTATTTAATAATGTAGTCCGAATAATAATACGAAGAAATTGTAGTGCTGCTGTTGTGTGCTCGTAACCAATCTGACCCCAGTGATCTTTTTTAGAAGCTCTGCCCTTCAAAGGGAGAGTGAAGTAAATACAGAAGCAGTGAAGTTTTAAAGAGCGCCTAGTAGATAATCTTTTACAGTATTTACCGAGGAAATTGGCCCTCTCAGTTTTCTCATTTTAACTACCCTGTGGAAGAACATTAACTTTCATTTGATTACTCAAACCTTGTCCGAAAAAGCTGCGAAAACATGTGAAATGTCAATAAAAGCACAAAAAATTATTTTATAAATAATTGCATTGTACTGGCCCTGTGATAGACGTGTAACTGGACCGGGGTGCACCTTGCATCTACCCCAAAGTAAGCTATGATTGGCTCCAGCCCTGCTGTGGACCTGAATTGGATAATTAGTTGAGAAAATGCATGGATTGATGCATTCTTATATAAATATAAATATCAATACTTTTCATTAATTTATAATCTGCTCTTGTAAACATATTCATAAAACATATTCATAAAAGTATGAATATGTTGTGACTTGAAACCCAGTAACTCTCTGAGGCTTTCTTTTAAACATTGTTTTGTAGTTATAGCAAGATAGAAGTCCAATTACTACAGGAAATATAAATTAGCCCTCCATTAATATATTGTCCTCATCCACCAAAGCATAGTTTAATTATTCATCTTTCTGTTGTACAAGTGCCCAGATTTCTGGAACCATGGCTGAGGACGGTGATGGCAAGCACAGCGAGAACACTTATGAGAAGGATAGAAGAACACTGGATCAAAAGCAGACGCTGACAATTGGCTGGCAGTACGCAGTGTTCACACTTACCAAATTTGCTGGACTTTTGGCTTAAACATATTCGAACACCATCCAGATCTCCAAGTGTGAAAACAATCTTTATTTACATCACATAATCATGAGTGCTGGCTAGCTATGCTGCCATAAACCATTAGAAGAGAGCCTTTTCACATTGTTCTGCTCATTATTGCTAAAAAAAAACAGCAATTTAGAATCAATTGGAGGAAAAACACTGACTCAGCAGATGTAATGTATGTATGCAAGTAAGCTAAATAAGTAAAAACTCAAACTTGAATCATGAGTGGAATTGTAAAATGGTTTAATGCCTCCTAAGCTTGACTAGGTACAAAAGCACTACAGAAACAGAGTGTGTAAGATTTGCTTTTATTTTAAAATGGTAAGTCATGTCCTAAAAGTTCTCTTATGTCACAATATCCGGACAGAAAACTGACGGTTCCACACAGAGTGTATCAGTCTGAACAGGGGACTTAAAACAATTGAGTTTCCTAGAAGTGCATTTCTGGTGTCTTATTCATTTTTCTTGAAGCAGAACTGCTTCCCTGTAAAAAGCCACCTTAACTGAGTGTGCAGGGATCATGCAGAAACACACACACACACACACACACACACACACACACACACACACACACACACACACACACACACACACACACACACACACACACACACACAAACAGACATTTCACAGCACATATTTGTCCTGCAGTAAATTTGTTTCCTGGGGGAAAAAATGAGTTATGCAAGCGCTTTTCTTGTTTCAATCTTGTTGTAAAAGCTAGACTGAATATATTAGTCTCCACAGTCACACAATGAATTATACTGTGTACCTTTCCTGTTCACCGCAAAAGCCAGAGGATAAACTAAATATTTCAAAGTAAAAATGACTAGGCTTTGATGCAGTATGTGTCACTGAACCGAATACATTTAAAAGAATGGGGGGGGGGACAACAATAAAACGACGTGCCGCCACTTTTTCGCTGTTTGGGATTAGACAAAACATCAAGTTTATCTCTTGGTTTTTTACTCCTCTTCATATTTATGCAGTGATGTCAACGTTCATCGGCGCTCTGTGAAGTTTTCGTCCTTACAAAAGCTCTCGCCGTAACTCCTGACATGGGTTATTGATGACACAGGTAAACATGCTTTTTACATTCCTTAAACACTTTTTTTAATATTTGGTTTTCCAATATAGAAAATAGCCAGTGTCCATGGTTATTTGTCTTCTAATAGTTTGTGCAAATACATGATCGTGGACATTCTGCGTAGCTTGAAATAAACTAACGCCAGAGTGCATATATAGATTTATGCACAAAATATTCCAATCTACAGCCTTGAGGTATCCAGGTTTTCCAACAGGAACTGCTGGAAATAAAGCGGGTAAAGCTTGGTGAGAAAGTGCAAAGCTTTTTGACCGTGCTCCTAATAGATCTACTTGATTGGTAACAGCTCTGCAGAACCAACAGTGGGGGTTGGTGGAGGCTTTCATTGCTGGAAAACAAGACTGAGCAGCAGGGGAGCTGCGCATGGGTTCAAAATCACTGATGCACAAGAGAAATTAATGTGAAGGGGTGATTCTTATCATTCTCCTGTCGCCAAGCAACAAATATCCATGTGCCTATGAGCAAAGCATCTATCTCCAGCTACTAATGGAGCCGCTCATGCTGAATTTGTGCTAAAAAGAGCATAAACAAAAACATGCCTATCACTTATTTTCCTATCTGTGTCTCTTTCTTTTGATTTATAGACAGATCTTACCTGCACAGCACTGCGATGCTCGAGTGCCACACACATAACAGTGTTTGTACAGTATCTATTTCCACTTGCCACATGCCTGTCTGTGTACACATAGCAACTCATGAGCAGCTCGTTCAGAAGGTGATGTTTGTACTGCTGGCTGTGAGACGTAAACCTGAAGTAGTTGCAGTAAAACAATATTAATATAGCCTCTGTACGAACATCCATAAAAGAGGAAATAACACACACAACTAATAACACTCACAATTATAATTGTGTGTTGAAATTGAGAAATCTACTAGAAAACAAAACAAAAGAGTGAAATTTAACAGAAACCTCAACATGTGGTCAACTTATTCATATTATGTGTTAACCAAGCAGCCGAGAGGCAACATCAAATGCTGACTTTACAATATGTCTTAGTATATGTCACTTCCACAGTGTTTTTTGAACTTCATTTTTATGTGTCCTGATAGATCAGCCAGTTCTATTTGTGCTCCCTGGGCATGTCAAAAGTATAGACAAGGTGGCCTTTGGCATCTGTTCTAAGACTCACTTTGGCTAAAGTTATCAACAGTCTCTCACCAACTTGTCACAGGTGGGTGATTGTTATTGGCCCAGTTTTCAAAGTGCAGGATTCATGTTGTTAAAGGGTCTGTTTCATACTTCATACTCCCACGAAACCAAGAAAAATGATGTATGAGTGAAAGTTTTAAAAAAAGAGACCATGAAGGAGCAAGTGGATGACTGAAATGAAAGCATAACAAATAACAAACGACAAAACTCCTAAACAGGATACAAACTGTAGTCTCATGACTGGCAAACTAATGACCTCAGACCATCATTTTACCACATTTTTAATCAAGCTTGCACTTTTAATCTGTGCGTCTTTGAAATTGTCTCCCCTTCTGTGTCAATATTTCCCAAATGAAATCCATGCAAACTAAACTTAATGCAGGTGTTAAAATAAATACAATTACATATGCTCATGATAAAAAATGACTCCTTCAGTTTTTAGGGTTATCCATTAGGTACCATGTAATTTTTTTGTGCTCAGGCTGGGATTCCAAGTGATCTGAGGCGATCTAAAAATGTAAGAGTTATGAGAGTGACTCCTTCACGAAAATCAAAAGTGCCATATTTGAAACCTGGCATCTTTGGAAACCGCAGCTCTAAAAACAACACTGTGGTGCCTGAGTCTGACAAAAGCCACACACCGAGCTGCAGGTATGTCATCCCCTTGACTTCTTCCACTGTTGTGCTTGTGTCGCAATCAAATGATGTCACAGGACTTTCAGCCACATTGCGTTAATGGCCCTGCACACTTTAGAGAGTCCTCAACTGTAATGGAAAGTGAGTTGAGTCAAACCAAGTAGGTACTTGTGGAAAAGGACTATAGCACACAATACTGGACTGGCCCTTTGTCATTTTTGTTTGTTTTAATCTTTTTAAGAAAAAAACCCAATAACTATACATAGGTTTTGAAAAAATATTGTGCATTACAGAGCTGGAGCTTGGTTCTAACACCAGCACCGGTGTGGTAGTTAGCATCATTGCCTCACATCCAGAAGGTTCTGAGTTTGAATCCAGGCTTCCTCCCACAGTCCATAGGCATGGTGTTACTAACAAAGCAGCAAAAGCAAAACAACAGGCTGACAAAGTTTATCTAACTGAGCGGTTTCAAAAGAAAACTACCGCTCCAAAATGCACCTACACATCTCAGCTGCTCTTTTTGTTTTAGCCATATAGCCTTTTCTTTGTACTACCTGGTGATTAAGGATGAGGAAGGAAAGACAGATTACTAATGAGCATTGACTGCTGAAAGTGGACACATACAGCATAAGCAGCAGATTGAATATCGTTAAATACTTATTTTTCTTCTGTACGTGAAATTGATCCCCGTTACTCCCTTGTTTTTCTCCAAGTCTTATTTTGTTTTAAATGGACTTTCTGTCTTTGGCTGGCCTCCTTGACAAACCGCGCGAGTGGATTACTCAGCTCATCTGTTGCCCTTGAAATCAACCCACCATAGAGACATTTCTACTCACTTCTTGGCTATATGATAAGACGTTAATTGATTGTGATGGTCATGAAGGTCCCGGTGAGTGACAGTCAATAACACATTGCGTAGCGAGGACTTCTGTCAGCAGTCATTCCACCAGATAAAGGCCACTCTCAAACACACAAACATATACAAACACAGTCACTCACACGCACCCATGCCAATCAAGTGGCACTATCACAGAGGGGCAGCGTGAACAGGCAATGCCACAAACGCTCCAAATCATGTCGTTCCCTGTAGACCTTTGAGGCTGCACGGAGAAGCTGCATTCAGCTTTTATGCTCCTTATATCTGGAACAAACTCCCAGAAAGCCTCAGATCAGCTGAAACACTCAGTTTATTTAAATCCAGGTTGAAGACTCACCTGTTCTCAGCTGCATTTGAATAAAGCACCAAATCCACACTTTAAGCTTAAATTTCAAAACTTACATTTAACTACTGATTTTATCTACTGTTCTGATTTTATCTGTTTTGATTTTATATACTGTTGTTTGTTTGTTTGTTAATTAGTTAGTTAGTTTATTTGCTTGTTTTATTCAATTTTAAATCATGCTTTTTATTTGTTCTTGTTTCTAATATCTCTGTAAAGCACTTTGAATCACCTTGTTGTTGAATTGTGCTATACAAATAAACTTGCCTTGCCTTGCCTTGCCTTGCAGTATCCTGTACAGTAAGTCTCCCTTTTAAGACTGCATCACTAAATATTTCAAAGGTTCTCGTTGCCCAGAGCCATTCATTCAAACCTGCTGCTAAAAAAAGGAAAAGAAAGTTTGTTAATGCCCATAACCAGTAGAGTTTGTGCTGCAATGCTTACAGGATGAAATACCTGTGGACTATCGTGGTACTTGAATACAACTGAATAAATGCCTGAATCAAAATGATGTTTAAATGTTTATGTTGAAATTTTTGAAACCACATGCCTCGTGGCTTTCGAAACAGCAGGGTACTTCTGATCTTTCCTTTGTGATGTCATTTCATATTATTCATGGACTCCCCCCAGCCTCTATTGGTTCCTTGCCCATCCCATCTTCTTATCTTTCTCTTTTGCTTCTCCTCCTATCTCTCTGAATCCTCTTTCTGCATCCTTGTCCTATCCTCTCCTGCCTCACAGCACGGCAGCAGCAGCAAAGCAATGGCTTCTGTACCCCAATCAATCAGAACACTAAAGGATAATTAATAGAAAACCTGCTGCCATATGCATACAGGTTTATGGCAAAGAGGAATTTTCTGAGACAAGCAATCAATGAGCAGAATAGCTCCTCTGTAAGTTCCCCCAACAGATGCTGTGAATTCAGTCCAACACAAAATGCAAGCAGGAGGAAGAGAGAGAACAGAAAAGGCAGACACAAAACATTGACTTCCAGCTCCGAGATGACAGCGACAGTGTAAAGTGCACTCAGTGAAGTGAGAGAAGACGGAAAGAGAGATTAAAACAAAAGAGTGAGGAAGAGAGAGACAGCATGACAGTTTTGAAGTTGACACACTCCATGGATCAACACAGGAAGTACATAGGTTGCCTGAGGATGCATGTCTAGAGTCAGAGGAGACGGCACTCGGGCACACAACACACCCAGGGCAAGGAGACCTCTTGCCTGGTCCAGACTCCTTATGTAAATACAGATCACAGCTTCTCAGTGTTTGGGGCTCATGAATAATTGTAAAGATGCAGATGAGGACAGTTTTTGCACTGTAATCCCCCCCCCCCTCCCCCCATCTTCGCTGCTGTAAGGCGATGAATAACACTGTCCCTTCCTGGACATGAAAAGAGAGAGTCTGAAAAGAGCAATGCTCCAATGGAAACAGGTGAGGCTAAACCAGTGTGTGCAGATATTACATGAAAATCATGAAAATTCATGTGTGGCCTTTGACTCAGACTGCATGCCTCACTTGCAAACCCCACGTCTCCAAGGCACCATCCTTTAGACATGGTTCATTTGTCCATCTTTAATGCATTTGTTGTTTGCTGACACATCTACAGAGGTCTGTGCTCCTGGACCATTCTCTTCATTATTTTTCTTAGAGTAATGCAAAATGATTCCTGTTTTGGTCACGCTGCCTGGCTTTGATAATTGCATAAATTAAGGCGTTTTCTTAAATCACATCCTATACGGGGCTTCAACGTGACCTTCACTGCAAGATAAAATATTTAGCTTGAGCGGTGGTTCTACTTGAAGCTAATTAGAGGAGGGAGCTTGAGTCAGTCGGCAAGAGCAGGACAATCTATAGCTCGGTGCAGCGTTAAAGGATGGGAGATGCACTTTAAGTGAGTGACAGATAGCAATGAATCAAGCTAAATAGAAAGGGCATTTCTTATACAGTAATTCTGTGGTCAGCTGTATTTAGGCACAATATATTAATGATTACAAAGATCAAAACAAATCAAGATGTTTCATGCCATAAAATATAATAGCAGCTAAAGCATCCTTTCTCAGGCCCATAACTGCAAGGTTAGTACCTAAGGTTTTACATGTCCATTTAAAACAGGTGATAATGACTCATTTACTACAATCATTGGTGTAGTGGCCTTAACGCTAATACCAGTGTTGTCACACTGCAAAAGCGAATGCCTTAATCCGCACGCTCTCCGTTACCTTTACCAAACCAATGCCAGGTATTACAAAGGAGCACCAAAGTTCCCATTTTTCTTGTTGCCACACAGTCTAAGCACAAGAAGCTGCTCCCTGCTGCCTTTTTCTGACACAGATGTATTGTTTTACTCTGTGTTCAGTCCTCGCAGGTTGGTGGATGAAGTGTCAGCGGATGTCCTGAATGAGTGTGATTATTCTTGGGTATTTTCAACCTCTGTCAGGTCCTTCCTCCTCCATCTCTCCATCAAGACACTTGTGGTTTTGCACTTTGGTGCATGTTTTCTGTTCTAAAAAACAACAAAAAACCCAAAAGAAACCTTCCCCCCCTTTGGCTTTACTAGTCTCTCTATCTCTGTTCATCGTCCTTCCTCTCCCCTCACTCACTGCACAGGAGCCCTCCACACTTAGCCTAATGATCACATCATAGATTCACTTCTCAGCACTCACTAGCTTCCAATTATAGTCAAGAGTTGGGTTCTTTAAAATGAAGATCCTTATCCTCCTGCTACTGAGGGCATTTGAACTCTTTACGCCTTTATTACCTGAGGCTTTGTGTTTCTCTACTTGTCCGGCAATCTTTGCAGCCCTGCCATCTCTCATCCATCTGCCCTTCTGTTTGTGATTTTTTTCTCCCCCCTCCCAATCTTCTACTGTTTGTTTATCTGTTTCCTTATAATGAGCCAAAGTTTTCCTAAGAACTCAAAAAGTCTTGTTCAAAACTTTGCCCTTTTCATCGAGCGATGCTGAGCAAAGAAAATGCCCGGCTTTTGTCGATGTAGTCAGCTGTAATGGAAATAATGCTTCATTCCGAACAGAAGAAAAATGTCTTCTTTTGTACATAGCTGTAATTTTTACCAGCAAGATTGATAGTTCACCTAATAGAAAAGGATTTCGTCACACAGTCCTTTGAAATGATGTACAGAATGCAAATGGGAATAAGCAGGCTCACAGCTGGGAGCTGTGGAAATCAGAAAGAATTGACAAACTTTTCAATTTAATAATTTCTTTCGGCACAATCTATTTAACTGCATTATATTGTGTAGACTGTGCGAAAGAGCCTCCGGAATATTCCCGCCAGGCCCTGCAGCTATAAAAGAAAATGAGTGTCTTTCAGGCAAACTTTGAATATAATGAGCCAATCTGGGCATTAGCATGGAAATAGAGGGCAGTCGCAAGCTTTGCACTACTGGGGTTAAAATGTTCAAATTAAATATTCAGGAGAAACGATGTATGCATACATTATTTATTTATTTGTTTTTAAAAAATGACAAGGTTTTCTCAAACTAAACGAAGACACACGGCGAGCTACATTCCAAATGCTGCTCCAACTCACCCTGGCCATTAGGCTCCAAAAGACTACAGAAGTAGCACAAGGTGCATTTCAGATTTTAAAGTAAAGCGCAAGTGTTCAAGATTTGACTTGACGTTAGTGAAAAATGAATGCAGAAGCGGTGTTTCTGCAACAAAAAAAAGTGGTGGAATGAAGGTTGAAGAAAAACAGAGGCAAAACGGAATTTGAAAAATCTTCCTCTCACATTGTGTCGCTTTACGTCCTTTCATCTGTCCTCTCCAGTCGTGCAGACGCTGGGTTTTTAGTTGCGGCAGTCTATAAAGGCCGTAGGCCAATCTCTGGGATTCTGGGAAAACAAAACTGCTGGTTGTTTTCTCATCTTAACAAATGACAGTTGGTCTCAGCGGGAAGGTGAGACCATAGATGGTGACTGAATGGGATTCGCCTTATCTTGGTAATAGCAGAAGCATCAGCAGCTATACTGGTAGTACACAGGCTGTAAAACACATGCTCAAACACAAGCCCACACTGGCAATTTATAGCAGCGTTTCTCAAACTTTTTTCAACAATGAACGCCCTTTAAAAACCGAATGGTGCAAAACATGTTTTGGTAGAAAAACATGTTTTGGATGCGATGAGTTGAGCCTGCTTAATGTGCTGCACTTAAATCTTAGTGAAAAGAATTGGCTTGTGCTTTTTTAGAGGGTTGGGCAGTGGCTCCGTCATCAAACTATTTCTCAGGTGCAGTCTTATTCTTTGTAACAACAGATTAGCTTGATTAGGCTTCTTATAGAAAAGGAGAAGTCACAGAAATATAGGGATCCATTCTATATGTGTGTTTTTTACCATTAAATATTGTAAACTGACATTGGTTTTGTTTTTTTCTTCTCATTTTGTGAAGTTTTAAAGACATTAAAATCTCAGACTTTGCATGAAAGATTAATGCAGCTATTGGAAATCCTCTGTTGTTCCCTGGGTTTTAGCGTCAAGGCTAAAATTGATGCCGACTCATAGTGGGTAGTGCCCATATTTGTACCAAAGTGTGGAGTGCTAAGTAATGAAACTCATGTGGAAGTTCAATAAGGAAGATCTGTAATCACTCATTGGCCTGCTTTCATGGGTGTTAGGCTGCTATTCTATTCATTACCCTACCACTACCATCACTACCACTTTCCCATGCTGTCAATCTCTATACTAATGCCAATCAGTGACCAATCAGTGCATGGTTTAAATCTATACTCTCGGTCACTCAACCTTTCAGACGCTCACTCTTGCAACCAACTTCCGAACCATCTCCACATCACCCAAGTCACTCAGAGCGCCATCCAAGCCACAGTCTTCACCTTCACCACCACCAGCATGCAGACTCCAGGGGATCCTGTCCTAAATCCTATCACCACTGTGATTTCAATCTGCCATCGGATGGGTAATCTCCAAATACACTGAATAATTTCTCTATTTCAATAAATCGTGATTTATCAAAATAATCTTTCCTTATTGAAATCGTGTTAGCATCCATACTTTTGGCTCATTGCACATAGATACATACTCATTAGGGTTAAAATAATGCTCAATAATAGACAGAAAAAAATCATGTGACTATGCAATATAGCTATAGTAGTGTTCAGAGAGTTTCTCGGAATGATTAAGCTGTTTAGTGAACACAGGGTTCTGGCCAGTTGTCCTTTGCTTTACTGGTGAAGGAGTTAGTAAACTTGACCATTTAACTGAAATGTTGGATTCGTTATTAATCTCAGGCCATGCTGAAGAAAACATCAGGAACACATGAGTGAGATTTATTGATGCAGGAAGGTCTGTGAAGGTTCTCAGTCATCCAGGTTGACCTTAGAACTGAAGAAGCTTCTCGGATGAGAGGTGAAACGTCTTCAAGTAACTTAAAGAAGTCCAGACGCTTTTCTTTGCAAGCTCCTTTGACCATTGATGCAGGAAGGTTTTTCAATACTTGCAACAGGAATATTTCCAAATGGGGATAATTTACTTACAAATGTAATTAATATTCACAACATTTAATCAGGTAATTCATCTTACCCTCCCTCCTGGTTATGTAGAAGAAGCTGTTAATGACAGAGCTAAGAAACATCACATGCATCCCCCTGTGGCTCTGAGCCCACATAGAGCTGATTAAACTAGCAGTAAAGCCACTGGAGGAATCAGTGCTCAACTCTGAGGCACACAAAAGAGCCAATACATGCAGTCACATGCCACAGCACAGCTGCCATTAATGCTGATATGGTGCGCAGCATTGGCTTGTTTATTTTCTAAAGCCTTTTTATGCTTTTCTTTTTATCTGCTGTTTATTTAGCAGCTGTCTGCTGCAGGTTTAATCCAGATTGAATTATACCTCCTGGTCATCTATCTATCTATCTATCTATCTATCTATCTATCTATCTATCTATCTATCTATCTATCTATCTATCTATCTATCTATCTATCTATCTATCTATCTATCTATCTATCTATCTATCTATCTATCTATCTATCTTACTTTCTTACTGTGTCCCATCATTTAAAAAATACCAAACTATACTGGAAGTGAAATAAATCTATACAAAAATACAGAAATATATAATAGTACAGAAACAAAATAAGCAATGCTGAATGTGTACGAGCTACAGGAAAGTGAAAAACAAAGACAAAAATGTAAATCGATTTTGGATTGAATCAAACTGTTACAGTTTTTCTCAGTCGCTTTGGTGCGTTTCTCAGATCAGAATTGAAATTCCCATAACTATTAGTTCAACCTCCACAACACTCAGTCATTTGTGCACATCATAGTAGCAATTTCTCCTCTCTCTGAACAAACTGCAAATGATTTTGGACATGAATCAGTTGCTTCCATGCATTTCCCTGCTGCTTTCTGACATTTCCATTTGCTTATGTCATGTCAGTCAAAAGTAATCATACCTATGGATGCTGAATAGTCATTCCCAATAAAACTAATAGTCATACATCCATTGCTTAAGTCATCACACACAAAATTGTTGAACTAGTTATCACATGCCAAATATTGGCCATCTGTCAAGCAAATCCTATACCTTTCTGTATCATTTTTCCTGGAAATGTCTCCGAAATTGAACGATTGATCTCAGGTGAATTACAGCTGTCACTCATGAGGAGGCTCTACCAAATTGGTGATTTTATGTTTACATGTATTCTACAGTGAACAAGTGACTGTAGCATATTTTTCTTTTGCACAATTCTGTAGGATTACAAACACTTCTACACAATGGAAATGTGAAACGTACGTATTCAGTGCCTCAGTTACTCCCAAGACTCCCATAACATCTACAGTGACTTTACTGCACATTTCAGATGGCTGTACAGGTAGGCCATAGTGCTGTCGTCAGCATTTTCAGGTGTCACCAATTGTTTTTGCAATGGGAAACACTGAAATTATAAACTGTCATAGTGGAAACATGACAATGCCATTTGACTATCTTGTTCATAAAGATGGTGTCAAGACTTTTCATTTTGATGGCACTGACAGTTTCATTGACATGGATACTTGCTTTTGAGGTATGGATAATCAATTCTGTGCATGTGACGTGCTTTTGCAGGCTATCCACTAGGTTTTGCAGTTTGCACTAATTGTTTTGGGAAATGCACTAACTGCTGTGCAAATGTTAATGGTGTTCTGAGAAACGCACCAAAGCGACTGAGAAAAACTGTAACAGCTACTTTGAAGCAAAAGCCCTTTCAATTTGAAATCACTGTGCAATCAGTTCCCAGCAGCTGGAACGGGATAAATAAAAGCATCTCATCAAGTTCTTTGCAGGCAAACACTCAAGTCACTTCCTTGCACTTACTCATAGTTGGACATAAGGCTAACAAACTTGTTTGTGAATGCAGAGGCAACTCCACTGTGCCCCATCAGACTGTCCACATGCTGCTTGGCTTGGCAGCTACAGCGGCTATTGACCTTGAGCTTTAAATTACCAGACTGTTTTCTGTTCACCCTGCCCCTGTCTCTCTCTCTGTTCTACCAATCACAGTGTGAATCTGCGTTTACTTTGGGGAAACATGTATAGCTCAGTCATCATAAAGCAAAGTATGGTTCATTAGATGTTTTTTAGATTTCTGGAAATAATCATTAACATTGCTGTTTCTCCCACTACCTTCAGCACATCACTTCCTCTCTCATCCGTAGTTTCCTGTACGCTCTAGCGTACCGTCCAATAAAATGTAACAATGATGCCGTGTTTGCTGTATAGCGCAATTCCAATGTAGCGAGGAAAGTTCAATTCCACATTCCACAGGAAATGGTGCAATTGAACATGGATGTGAAATAAACACAAATCCTGCGTGCAGAAAGTGGCTTCTTGTTTTCGTTTATGGCTACATCCTTCCCCATATTGTCCTCTAAAATGCATAATTACTTTGCCTGAGAGTACAAGTTGAATCAGTATCAGTGAGGAGGAGACAAACTTAAGCAGCTCTGCAGTTCGTTTCTAGGGCAAGCTATGGCTTGCCTTCACATTAATTTAATTTTTTTCTTATTTAAATTCACTTAAAGCCTTTTTCTACATTGTTTTTGTGTCTTATGAATACTTCTGGGTTTCATGTTGCTAAACAGCTTTGCATTCAGTTTTCAGAAGTTAACAGTGCTTTCCTCATTAATGCATTTAACTGACTATTACCATTCCATCATTTCATTCACTATTATTTTGTTCTCCTTTTTTAATTCTTTCACCCCTTTATGTTTTTATTTCTTTCGACCACCAGATTGTGGTACATTATGCAGTTCTAACACTGTATTACAAGGAATTAGTGAGCCATCTAACTATTGGCTTAGTTTATCTTTTACAGGGATTTATTATCAATATTTTGATAGTTGTCAAGGAATTAAAAAAACCCATAACCAACAATGCGTTGATTAGTAGCACTGGAAGTGCATGGATGAGTGCAAGTGTTTGATGCTGTTGGATGAGACATTAAACGGTTGCTGCTGCTGCTGCTGCTGATGCGTGTCAATCTAAGAGTAGTGCAGGAAATAGAAGTCACAGTTAGCGAGTGGTTGTGTTGTGTCCTGCCTCCTGCCTTCTCTGCCCAGGCAGCAACCTCATGTAAACTAAACTGAGCATTTCTAGTGAAGAGAATGCGACAGACACTGACTACATCCTTTTACATAAGAACTTCAGACAGGATCCCGAGTTTATTTGCTCACTTCCTGAGTGAGCCTTTATAATTAGACTATAAGCGTTTAATTTATTTTTTACAGATTCTTTTTTTTTTAAAACAGGACTCAAGCAAATCAGACTTTGTGAGGCCCACATTGTTTTAGCTGATTTTGAAAATGAATTTGGTGGCATGATTGTACTGCCCATGAAGCTTCTGAAAGTGAAATGTATACGTACAAACTTAGCATGTTGACACACTGGCTGCTTCCACACTCACTTTCAGTCTACTGCCTTTAAAGCTACTTTGCTCCCTTGTCACAAGGGGTTGCTGCAGCAGGTAGCACCACATGTATGTACTTGCTAAAGTACCCCAAATAGGATTTGTGCCTTCAGCTGGTGTTGAACCAGCAACCCTTCATTTGTTAGGTGAATGCATTAAGCTACACTATGGAGCCACCTTTCAGTTTTGTACCTGACCATTTTCAAAGGAATGTTTTATTAAACCACCACTGACCTATTAATCATTCAAGCATGAAAAAAACACCCAACTCAAGGAATGAACTGGTTTTGTGCGATTAAGCAAAGTATTCGTTTTACATTGTATTATTAGGGACTTTATTACCAGCAGCCTGTGACAAAAACACACAATTCTTTAGCTGCATTCATAAAAAATGCCAAAGATAACATGGTGTAACAGGCATATTATAATATTTTCTGCAGCAGCATGGTGGTTTTCAAAGAGATATTAGCCAAAAAAAAAAAAAAAAAATTGCATAACTCAGTTTCTTGTGAAGAGTGTACTTAAGAGTTTTAAAGAAACTGGACAAGTGGGAGGACAAAAGATGAATATCCGGGCCTAAAAAAATGTCTACAACAGATGAATAACATCTGAAAGTTTTGCCCTTGAGAAACAGGAGACAAAATGTTGGCTTTGCATCTGGCCCTTCAGTCGATTCATCTTACTGTTCACTGAAGATCACCAGAAATGATCTCATTGGAAAGCTTGCTGTCAATAAACCAGGAGAAAGAAGTTGAGTTATGCCAGATAAAACAAGAACTGCACCGAGAATCAGTGGTCCTATTGAGTGATATGAATGAGGTCAGGAGAGTGGTACAACAGCGAGTGTCTGCAGCCATCTGTAAAACATGGTTGTCGTGGTTTGGGGCTGCATTTCCACCAGTGATGCTGTGGATTTTGTCAAAACTGATGGAATTATGAGCAAAATAAAGTGCTATCAGATTTTGATCCACCATGCAATACAATCTGGAAAGCATTACATTGACAACCGCTTCATTTTTCAACATGAGAATAACCACAAACAGACAGTCATGCACTATACCTGGAAAAAAAAACACGCAGTTGAACATCATCACTCATGGATTGGCCTCCCCAGAGCTTGGACCTCAACATTACTGAAGCAGTTTGGGATCACACTGACTTTCAAGCTAGTTAAAATTAAATGTGTTTCCATTTATGTTTCCACATGAGGGGTGCCCTGGACTTTTCTACAACACTATTAGGCTCTAAAACAAAAATATCAGAGCTTATGAATTTTGCATTTTGACATGTTGCAATACTGAAGATGAAGTGATCATCAAAAGAAATCATCTTTAAGTGATGCTTGTTGTTATACATTTTAGTCTGGGGCAAAGATGTGCACCATGTAACATCCTCATTTCTGGTGTTAGACTACTTGCATGACTAAAAAGATTAAATCTTCAACAACTTGACTCTGCTGAGCAAATGTTACCTAGACGGAAGTGGCAATGTCCATGTTTTGGATTCATTACGGCTGCAAGTTAATGCATATTTGATGCGCTTGTTAATGAACATAATTGCATTATCGGTCTTCATCATCATAAAGAAATACACAATGCAAATCCAAAGTTTGTGTTTTCAGTTATGTCTGGCAGTGGATTGCATGAAGGTATTATTGCTTTCAGTCATACTGTGGGATATGTTGAAAACAGAATATTAACTTCTGTAATTTACATGCCTCAACCCTACTGCTGCGAGCACATTTCCTATATCTGGATATCTCTAATCTCATGCTTCCTCATCATGCCTTAAGTCCTTTCTGCAGAGCAATTGCTGTCACTATTATCTCCCAAACAGATAGTCATGCCAACACTGTCTCCCTCTTTGTCACTCTGTCTCACTCAGCATACAGTGTGACAGGGTATAGTGCAAGTGTTAAACCAGGGAAAGAGCTCAGAAACAAGCACACAATGTCACACCAGTGTCACACCATATAAATTCTTTATAGGATGAGTTCAAGTTTAAAGCATTGACTGCCGGTGTGTAAAATATGATTCATTTTAAGGACTAGTGAATGGGAAATATGTGCATGCTTTTTGTGCTCATGTGAGTTAAATAGGGACTGAACATCTTTTCTGTCACAGTAGGGCCCTCCTTCATGCCAGGTCAATGCATTTTTTTCCACAGCTCACCTAAAGCCAGCATCTGCTCACTGGCGGTGGCTCTGTGCTTGGCCAGGCTTAGAAAGGCGTGCATGTGTCTAGAATGTACAATATTTCTCCAAGCTCCATTCAAGGCTGAAAATGCGTGCTAGTTGGAGACGAGAACTTAGCCCCATGACATTAAGATTGTGCTTTGTGGTTCTCTTATCTGGAAGAAATCCTTTTGTGGGTTGTGAGATGTTCATTAGCGTAACATGTGGGTGAAACTGGTTTGTAAATTACTCTGATTTGGGGGGCGTCAAAGTTGTTGTCATTTATTTTTGCGATCTGCTGACATCCACTCATCGTCACAAATTAATAGAGACCGTATCAGGCACCATCAGGCTCCAGCGTTACCTTATGGCAGTTAGCAGTTAGATGTGTTTGCGCCTCCCACAGATAGCCTGGGGGGTGTGCATATTTTGTGTGCACAGTATGAGTTTATGTGCCTGTTTGTGTCTGTGTTTATGTGTGATTCAGACATAAATCCAAAAAATGGCTATCTGCCTCGGTACAGACGTCCCCACAAGAGTGCAAAAGCAAAAAAAAGCTGCTCCTTGTGAGAGCTGCCTCCAACAGAGGAGAATTTTAATGCTCTGGTTGTGTCACTAATATGTGACATTTCATCCGCTGTGAAGATTTGGGGTGTTGTAATCTAGCTTTTTTTGTTGCTTTGTCTGTGTTCTTTCAGCCATGTTGCCATGTTTTAGTCACACTTCATTTACTTATTTCTTATAACTGAGTATGTAGATGACGTTTCTAAACTTTTCACTCAGCTTAACTGCCCACAGAAGCAATACAACCAAAACATTATTTTAATTACATTCGCAGTAAAGGGAAAACATCTATCTGGTAGTGGTTTGCCATTTCCTTTTTCTCTTGAATGTGTGTGAAATATGCACACACTTGCAAAGTGATTACTTTTGGAACCATGTGAAAGCATTCATAAAGCTTGATGTTAAACATTAAATGTATCTTCTTGGTGCACTTGAAATATATTTGCAAAATGTCAGGTTTGCTAATCAATGCAAAGAAATGTCACCCTGTGAAAAAACGAGGCAAGCTTCATTAAAGATAAAATTTGTGCATTCAAACAGTGTTAATAGTGAAGAAGTCCACTGCACGTGAGAATTCCCAAGTCAAAGCATGCATAATGAGGAATTCATTTAGAAAAACATATTTAAAAACTGTAGGTGATTCGTCTGCCACCAAGTATAACATACTGTTGGACTTATTCTACTTCCTCCTTTTTTAATGTATTTCTGTGCCTACTGGCTGTAATTAATATTTTATTTCGATGTCAAATGTGATATGAATATATTATCCAGGTCTGGCTTAAATGGAAGTTCTTATTTAAGTCACATGTGTAAAGGAGAGCAAGATGATATAAAAGCTAGATTTTAAGTGCTGCAGTTGGGCACGACTACACTTAATATAACTATTCATGTACTTCCTAAAGTGCCAAAACATTGCATTTCTAGTTGTAAAATAATGAATAAATGGATCATCAATGGATCATCAACAACTATGTTTCTTTCTAGGAGGTTTTGTCTAACACACACACGCAGTCATTAAAAGAGAGCGACAGTCCAATGCCACTTACAAAGAGTCAAAAATTGATCCTGATGTTGTGAGATTATTTTAATTATCTTATGTCATGTTAGACCCCTAATTAAAGATTGTGAAATTATTATGTAGTTTTAGTTTGGATTATTCTCCTGAATTAGAAGGTGATAACGATTACATTTGTTAAACTGATTTCTATTACATTAGACTGCTGATTCATTGTGAATGAATGATATTGTTTTATGATGCATTATGCTGCTGAGTTATAAGAAATACTGTTTTCAGAGAGTCATGGCCTTATTTGTCTGATTAGCAAAGAACAGAACATACTGCACAGAAGCCAAGGTCATAACTTAGGCTCACTGAGAGAGAGAAAGAATGTGGATGTTTAGGTTTTATGACTAAGTGGAGGGGGAGCTTAAGCTATAAGAATGTGTGGAATGCTCAGACACTTCGAGATCAGGCGGACACCCTCCCGCGCTCATCTCCCCTCCGGATGGTTTATGCTCATAAAGTGTTGAATTGTATGGAATAAAAGATTGTTGATTGAGCATTTATACACCGAGTATTGTCCTTCCTTCAGCCCAAAGATCAAAAAGAATTGGGAGAATTTAACAATGTAACATTTATATTTCTGGTTTGGACTTCCCTATATATGCACACACTGATGGAAGGTGGTTTGTGTCATTTGTACTGAATGGAACCAGCAGGTGCAAATAAATCTCAGTGGTGTAATATGAAATTGTACATTCTTTCCTTATTACTTGTCCCAAGGACAAACAAAACAGTTTGCTTCCTGTCCTTTTACTTGGTAGCATTCACTGTGTAATATTGCTGGGATGAAAGCCAACAGATTCCTAAGAAATGCCAGCAATTAACAATAATGACAAAGTTTGGCAATAGATGAAAAAAAAATACATATATAAATAATAAAGATCATTATCTAAGAAAATGATAATGAGGAATGCGTGGGATGGATTTGTAAGTCCATGTGTTCGCTCATTTCTTTCATTACCATTTTTCACTGCTTGTGCTGATCCACCAACTCACATCCTAGCATGTGCCCACTTATTAACCAACTGTTTATTTAGTGATCAAAAGATGTCCAATTTTTTTTTAAATCACACACTGCCATTTTCCATTATTTACTTATTACACAAAAAGCACAGCCCGTGCCACGGAGAGAAGATAGAACTGTGGAAAATCTGAGGCAAACATAAGGGAATAAGGTTTCACTTACACCGGTGACATTACAAAAAAACCCCAAAAAAACCAAAACACGCATCCCTCTTAGGAATTAAACAGATGTAACCCCGCCTTGATTTTCCACAGTTCTTCACAGCCGCCGCGTCTCCCGTCTCCGTCAGTGCAGAAGGTAACTTAGCTCTCCGCGTAAAGCTCCTGGACACCAGAAGGGCACCGCACAGTTTCCGCTTCTGCTTCTCCGCTCTCTCAAGATCAGAACTGATCTAAAAATTTAAAAAAATAAAATAAAATAAACCTCGAGGGTTTAATTAAACGGCCGGAAAACAGCAAGTGATCTTAGGTGTTGTTTAATTCATTCGTTCACTGTTAGGCTATGTATTTTGGCTCCCAGTAGTTTATTTTTTTTTAACCTACCAGCTTGAACTAATGCCTCGCACCAGAGACGACGCGAAGAGACGGTTCGTTTTTTTAAAGAGTAAGCAATGAGTAAAGCAAATAAAGGATACAGTGGGAGCTAACTGTGGATGATCTTGGATTTAACAGCCGCTTCCTGTGAAAGCAAAGATTCTGAAACTTATGGCGTGAAGGTAAGACAGTTCTGTTTTCTCTGTGTGATGTATTAAACTTGAGAAAAAATAAGATAATCCAGGGTAGTTTATAATCTATGACATATCGCTCAAAGATACATACATACATACATTAAATAACACTGCAGGTAGCGCAAGCGGCTGTGCACTGTTTTATTTGTATGACAGGTCTACTGTTTACCTTATCGATCCTGGCTGGGCGTTAATATAAGACAGTTTTAACCACCCCAAGAAAGGGTGGGTGGCTGGGGGGCTATAAGTGAGTTATACCCTAGTTTCAGACTTGAGAGTGGCGATGTGTCCGTGTCACGGTGCCCTTCCCAACCCGCGAAGCGCTGATTTCAGATCTGTTCGTGCTTTCCAATTTGTAATTAGTGCTGGGTTTTCAGAGGCAGCGGGTTCTCGGCACAAGCTTCGTGCTGCGCAGGTGACTGCTGTACAGGCTGCACACTCCGTCCTGTGTCAGCATCGCTAAGCAGCTTTCACAAGTTATCAACAACAGGAAATAAATAAAGTGGAAAATGTATCTAAACCTCTCTTGATAAGCCTGAGTGCCTCGAGAGCGCTTTTGATGGAGTTTATGTTACCCTTTTATGATCTATGTGAATATTTAAAAAAAAAAAGATGTGTATATTATATGTATGTTCCGAGTTACTGCCATATTCTAACTAACACATAAACAGCATGACAAATAACTGAATAATGCTAATGATTGTGGTGATTTTGATTTAAGACTTATCTCTTTTGATTGAGTCAGTGCTAAAAGGGGAGAAAGAAATGAAAGAACAGTATGACTGCCTTCTGGAAAATATTAATAAGCCACCATAACAACAAAAACCTGCTTTGACATTTGGTCAGCAGCTGCTCTGTACCCAGCAGGTATGGATATCTGAATAGGTCAGGTGGTTATAACACCTGGTTGGCAAATTGGTGGTTTCATCAAAAGGGATGCTGTCAGGCTTTATTTGTCAAGGCAAATTGCTCATATCAACTCCACTTGACTAGAATTAACTATTTAAATCTTCTTTAATATAGAAACCAAACCAGTAATCCTTAGTGAACCCATCTTAGGTCAAATGGATAGAGGCTGAGCCTGGTTATTGAATTCCCTTGACACATTTTGAATTCTATACATTCCTGTGTCTGATCTGCTGGATGCTTTTGTGTGGAAAACAGTCTGACCAGAGCTGCCTGATGCAGGCTTGTCCAGCCTAGCTGTTTGGCCACAAGCAGATTTTCTGAATGCAATCTCCTGGATGCTATATACAGAAATATAAGCACAAATTAATCCCCACACGGATTATTTGAATTAATACTCGGGGGAAAAAAACACTAACAAGGGCTCAGATTCCATAAGATTCCTTAAGATGCATTGTGAGAGATTTGATTTCATGGCAACATTTACGTTGAGGTGATGCACAGACTTTGAATGGATTAAGCACATAAAGATCTAAAGGGAAATCACTCGATGCTGCCGTTCGATCAATAAAATGTTGAGATTCAACACATTGCTCTCAAATGACATGCAGTCAACAGAAATGACGCTGTGTCGCAGCTTGTGCTTGTTAAATCCAATTACAAACCCAAACAAAAGTTGTTCGGGTGCAGGGAGCTGCTGCTGTGAAACCTTTTATTAATCAGACAGATTTGAAAGTCATTCAGAGGAGAAATCTTACGTCGGACTGGCGTGGTGCAGTTGTTTTGTTTTGCAAAGTAGAAACTGTAAGGAATTTTAATGTAATTTTTTCGTCTGTATGTATTTATACTGTATTTATATATTTATATTTTTATAATGCTGTGTACCTTTTGTAATTCTGTTTGCAGTCTTGTATGGTTTAAGCCTTGTCATGCTCTGGAGGAACATTTAATTTCATGGTGTATAGTATTACCTGTACATTATATGGCTGAATGAATGAGGCTTGCCACTTCAGAAATACACTTTAAAAAGTGACTTTTTTTTTTTTTACTAATCAAGTCTTACATGACTTTATGCATCTTGCAAAGTGCAACTTCATAAATGTGTAGGTGCAGAAATGAAACCACATATATTCCAAGCTCTATAAACACTTTTTAATCATTGTGTATAGAAGACGCAGCTCAGACCCAGAATGTCATGGAGCACTTGATGATACTCAGTCGGGCCCCAAAAAACAGCACATCTGACCTTTGCATGTGGCGCCATCTGACATCTAAGCAACCGAAGACGAAATATAAATAGTTTAGATTTTCAGCAGAACATAGAGCTTACTAACTGGATGCCTGAAATGGCCTCCGAATAGTGTAAACATGGACTCCTTCAAGAAAAAGCGGAGGTGTATTCCCTTTAATATCCCAAAAGGATGCCCACAAGCTCTAACTCAGCTACAGGGTTCTTCTTGTACGTCTCACAGATTTTATATCAGGGTCGCAAACATCCCTGTAAGTAAATCACTTAATTGTATTGGATCTCTGAGACTTTATCCAACTCGCTTACAGTCTCTCTCTCTCCCGAAACCCCTTTCCCAGCATGTCAAATACATCAACACTCAAGGGACGCACACAATTACTGACAGGATGGACGAGCCAATTAGGTCCAAACCCAATAGGAGATCTATTATGATCGTGGTTCTACTGTTATATGCTGTGATAGTCAGGTTAGCTGGTTGGTCTATATATGCGTTAATGGTGTGTCCATATTACATATTGATCTAAACAGTTTAAACACTATTTACAATCACTAGGCTTTGTTTGTTGTGAATAACTGGATATTGATTTTTTTATTACTCATTTAACACTTTGCAATCGCACATATTTTATTTTTAAATGTAGTTACATGGAGAGGGGTACACACACAGTACTATATTTTTGGCAATTATAGTGCAGTTCATAACATTTTCAAATCACTAACACCTCCACAAATTCAATTTTATATTTAGAAGAGACACACAAACATACAGAAAAAAGCTGCAAAACGTACTCTCTTGCATTTAGAAACAGACAAAAATAACTTATACAGACTTACTGCTCTGCTGGATAGAAATCCACCATTGCACATTTTTTATTTAAAAAAAAGAGCCTGTTGGTCTTTATGTTTTTAAGCTTGAGCAACAGGCAGTCAAAACTTAGTATACCTGGAAAACACACTGAACCTTTGAACATCTCGCTATCTCACTAATCCACAGATATACACACACATGCAAAGTTTTTCCAGAGGTATGATCCTGCTTTACCTGCAGTTAGAGAACAGTGTCAGAGAAAATTAGGCAACACCCTCATTTCTGCATGATTGTACAAACCATACACCTTTTCTTAGTTACACATTGCTAGTACCAGGTTCTACCCACCTTTGGAACTCAAAACTGTGGCATAGATTCAACAAGGTGCTGGAAACAATTCTCAGAGATTTAGGTCCATAATGACATGATATCATCACACAGTTAGTGCACATCTGTGTGATGTTAATTTTTTAATTCGACCACATCGCAAAAGTGCTCGACTTGACTGAAATCTTTAGATTGTAGAAGAGAGCCTGACCAATATATTGGCAAGTTGATTTTATCTACCAATATGAGCTATTTGCTGATCGATTAATATCTGCTTTTATAACAGATTATGAATGAAAAAGTAAAAGTAAAGAAGAGATGGGAGAAAGACTCTTCAATCATGTTATGAGTGTTGATGTTGCATAGTTTTTCCTTGTTGGCAGCACATTTGTTTGTAAAGTGTAAACAAGTAAATAAAAAAATAAGTCAATAAATGATAACCTATCTACTTGTGTTGTGTGTTTGTGTGAAGTGTCCAAATATCAGTGTCAGTCTTACAAATCCTATATCAGTTGGGCTCTACTGTGGAGGCAGTTTAAGTAGACCACATAAATCTTCATGTTGAGGAAACCAGTTCCAAATCATTTGAACTTTGGCACATGGGGTGGTCATAAAGCAACCTGATATCACACCAAAATGTGTAATAGACACGCCGGTCCACTGTGTCTATTTCACGCTTTGCCTCTCCAAAATGTGAAATGGACACACATGCAGAAGTTGCATTACCAGCAGGGGGAGATAATATATTAAAGACAAGAAGTAATTTCAGGGTTCTTAATCATCAGAAATGAATAAGATGGGTGGTTAATATCTATATACATGCAAATGGGGAATAATGTCTGTCTAGCACTTTCCTGGTTATTTTCATGTTGGCTTGAAATAAAATATCTCCCTCTGCTGTTGCGGCAATTTACTGCAACTTCTGCATGCACATCGTTTTCATGCTTTGGAATGGCGAAGCGTGAAAAGGGTCCGATGGATCAACGCATTCATGGTATTTATGCCATGAACGCATATAGGTTCTGACCCAACAATATGCATGTAGCAGTAGAAATGAAGACATATCAGAAAAGGCAATGTTTTTATGATCTTCTATTGTCCAATTTTGGTGATCCTGTGTAAACTATTCTTAGCTAGCAGGAGTGGCAATCCAGTGGTCTTCTGCTGCTATACCCAATGTTCTCATACCCCTGGTATCAATAACGCATTTTCACTGACCATTTTAAGTAAATTCTAGAGATGGTTGTGAGGGAAAAACCCGGTACATCACCACTTTCTGAAATACTCAAAACCAGCCTGTCTGGCATCAATAACCATTTGTTCAAAGTCATGTTTCTTCCCTATTATCCTCTGTTTAAATTTCTGAAGGTTCTTTTGACCATGTCTACACAGTTAAATGCATTGAGATGCAGCCGTGTAAATAGCTTAGTAGAAATTTGCATTAATTAGCAGGTGAACAGATATACCTAATAAAGTGACCAGGGAATATGCGCACAACATATGTGCATGGATAGTAGACATCGTTGGCTAATTGGCTGTAGCTCCTACAGGGAGTGCAGAATTATTAGGCAAGTTGTATTTTTGAGGAATAATTTTATTATTGAACAACAACCATGTTCTCAATGAACCCAAAAAACGCTGAATGTTTTTGGAAGTAGTTTTTAGTTTGTTTTTAGTTTTAGCTATTTTAGGGGGATATCTGTGTGTGCAGGTGACTATTACTGTGCATAATTATTAGGCAACTTAACAAAAAACAAATATATACCCATTTCAATTATTTATTTTTACCAGTGAAACCAATATAACATCTCCACATTCACAAATATACATTTCTGACATTCAAAAACAAAACAAAAACAAATCAGCGACCAATATAGCCACCTTTCTTTGCAAGGACACTCAAAAGCCTGCCATCCATGGATTCTGTCAGTGTTTTGATCTGTTCACCATCAACATTGCGTGCAGCAGCAACCACAGCCTCCCAGACACTGTTCAGAGAGGTGTACTGTTTTCCCTCCTTGTAAATCTCACATTTGATGATGGACCACAGGTTCTCAATGGGGTTCAGATCAGGTGAACAAGGTGGCCATGTCATTAGTTTTTCTTCTTTTATACCCTTTCTTGCCAGCCACGCTGTGGAGTACTTGGACGCGTGTGATGGAGCATTGTCCTGCATGAAAATCATGTTTTTCTTGAAGGATGCAGACTTCTTCCTGTACCACTGCTTGAAGAAGGTGTCTTCCAGAAACTGGCAGTAGGACTGGGAGTTGAGCTTGACTCCATCCTCAACCCGAAAAGGCCCCACAAGCTCATCTTTGATGATACCAGCCCAAACCAGTACTCCACCTCCACCTTGCTGGCGTCTGAGTCGGACTGGAGCTCTCTGCCCTTTACCGATCCAGCCACGGGCCCATCCATCTGGCCCATCAAGACTCACTCTCATTTCATCAGTCCATAAAACCTTAGAAAAACCAGTCTTGAGATATTTCTTGGCCCAGTCTTGACGTTTCAGCTTGTGTGTCTTGTTCAGTGGTGGTCGTCTTTCAGCCTTTCTTAGCTTGGCCATGTCTCTGAGTATTGCACACCTTGTGCTCTTGGGCACTCCAGTGATGTTGCAGCTCTGAAATATGGCCAAACTGGTGGCAAGTGGCATCTTGGCAGCTGCACGCTTGACTTTTCTCAGTTCATGGGCAGTTATTTTGCGCCTTGGTTTTTCCACACGCTTCTTGCGACCCTGTTGACTATTTTGAATGAAACGCTTGATTGTTCGATGATCACGCTTCAGAAGCTTTGCAATTTTCAGACTGCTGCATCCCTCTGCAAGATATCTCACTATTTTTGACTTTTCTGAGCCTGTCAAGTCCTTCTTTTGACCCATTTTGCCAAAGGAAAGGACGTTGCCTAATAATTATGCACACCTGATATAGGGTGTTGATGTCATTAGACCACACCCCTTCTCATTACAGAGATACACATCACCTAATATGCTTAATTGGTAGTAGGCTTTCGAGCCTATACAGCTTGGAGTAAGACAACATGCATGAAGAGGATGATGTGGACAAAATACTCATTTGCCTAATAATTCTGCACTCCCTGTATAGAGCTTCATAAAATATAAGAGGCTTACAAACCTTGGCTCAAAATGCAGGAGAATTTTTTTCTAGTGAAAAACTGCATGAGACAGATGAAAGACTTTGGGTTGATATTGACAGGATGAGCATTATAAGACAAGGATTGAGAATTAATAGCAAAATAGAAATAAATAAATAATTTATCAGGAGAAATGAACTTACTTCACCGTTCTCTTGTTGTGTGGACAGTTTGGTATGAAAAGCTTTTAAAAACCACAAATATGTGGTTCACCCAAGGGTTTCTCACTGTAGACTTTAAATTAGCGGCACTTGTTCGAAATCATTCCAACTTCTGCAGATGGTGCTTGACACCCAGAGACCCTCTAGGTGGTGTAGAAAGAAAAAAATACTCTTCTTGGCTGTGAATGTGAACCTTAACAAGGGCCAAAATTAAAAGGTGAAAGTGAGATGAAGTAGGGTGATGTGTCTGTTTTGATACAGCACATGACTCATTCGTCTCTTTGAACTATTTCTTTTTAAGCGATGTCAAATGCCAAACGAAAGCTGGGTTTGTGTTATGTTAAAGACTCTTTCATGGAAGTTCCCTTGACATTTTCCTCAACAGCTCAGGAGTCTTTTGTTTTAGAAAGCAAAACAAGCGTTTATTATAAATAACTTCAGTCTTACTCTTTGTGAACTTGATGCCCAGTCAAATATTATTTCATTAGAAAAGTGACATTTTTAGATGTTTTCACAACCACAGTCAGGAGCATAGTATAAGAAAACTGAAGAAGTGATTTACTGCGGTTATAATAATTTAATTGATCAGTCCTGGTTATGTAAACGGTTGCTTGCAGTAACAATCTCACTGAAACCAGCCCTTTGATTTCATTATTCTTGCTGTTGCTTTGAACTCATTGTCTTTGTTTTCTGGTATGGATTTTTTGGTTGCTTGCCATAGTTTTCGCCAGCTCTGAGCACAAAACCATAGGCAGCTATTTAAAACAGATGAGCTTAGATTAGCTTTGCGCCCAGTAAAACAAAGGTATAACTGGTGGCTGGTAAAAATGTGATCAAACACTGAGCATTTTAAGATTTTCTTTAAAAAAAAGAAAAGAAAAAAGATCTAAGTCAAGGCAGGGATTAAAAATAAATGGATTACTGGACCGCTCTTGTTTTTGTTGTACTGTTTAAGCCTTAGAAAACTGATTCCTTAACAATATGGGGAAATTGGGCATCACTCAGTAATATTTTCATAGAAATGTTATCAGTTTACGTACACAATAAGTTTACACTCACTTCATTTAATGAATCAGGTTTATTCTACCATAGATTAAAAGAAATGTGACTGAGATTGTACTGGAAAGCCCCCATTTCACTGTATGAGAAAATATACTTGTCTACATGTGCATAACAGAAGGAGAAATGGAACGACTGGAAATGGAAAGACTGGAACTTGAACCCCTCAAGATAAACAACATTTTGTTGTGCAACCCCTCAGAGCTTGAGAACGTTTGACACATATTCCCATACACTATCACGGGTAATTGTTTGTGCTTCTCAGTAGGATTGCTTTGTTCTGCATTTTTCTGTGTCATCATTACACACCGTGTACCACTAGGCCTTATATGGAAGGAAACCCTGCCTATGTAGATTTGGTACTTAGGGGCCTGGTCTTAAGCTCCTCTAAACTAATACAATGTGCTTTCTTTCAGACTTGTTTTTCTTCTTTCTGCCAGTGAGACTTTCCAAGAGTCCGAGATACTCGTTTGTTAGTTCAACCAGTGGATGGGTATCTTTTTAATTTATTCGTGAATGCAATAAATATGTGTAGCATATAGGAAGCAGTAAAATAAGTACCATTCATCCATCCATTCATCCATCCATCCATCCATCCATCCATCCATTCGCTTCCGCTTATCCTTTGCAGGGTCGCGGGGGGCGCTGGAGCCTATCCCAGCTGTCATAGGGCGAGAGGCAGGGTACACCCTGGACAGGTCGCCAGTCTGTCGCAGGGCCAACACACAGGGACAGACAACCATTCGCACTCACTTTCATTCGCACATTCACACCTAGTGACAATTTAGATTATCCAATTAACCTATCCCCACAAGCTGCATGTCTGTAAAATAAGTACCAACACTTTAATATTTCTTGTGTTTGAAACTGCAGATAAGGCTTTCGTTCTTTCGCATCTCAGTGATCACAGAACAGCTTGAGAGTAAATAAATAAAGTGAAACCACCACAAGACACTATTGTGGTTTCTGTTTTTACAGCCAATCCATCTGGTCACCTGACCTTTGTCAGACTTACACTTGTTGCACCTCATTTCCCACTGTGGAAATGTGAGAAGCAGCTGCTCAGAGTCTCCATTTAATGACACACAGTTAAAAATTCACCTTGAAACAAAGTGACATATTTTCATGTGTTTAATTAAACAATTCAGGACAAATCCAGGGAATCGTTTGACTTTTCAAGTTTCTCGTATAATAAGACCTAAAGTGTGTGAGCAAAAAAGAAGGGGCAGATACTCAACATTACAGGTGCATGCACTTCTGTTCATCTGTTTCTGGCTCTGTTTTACATGGGATGCAATGGAAAAGTAGTAAACGGTGTGCGTGTGTGTGTATGCAACGTCTCAAGGGACCACACCAGTTGTTAGGTTGGAACTACCCTATCACCTAATGAGGTCAATGGAGGATTGTTACCAACCTCCGTTTCCTCTTTTGGCAGTGGGTGGATGTCCTTCCATTTTTACCCTTATGGCTTGATCTGAATAGAGAATAGCTCAAATCTTCACAACAGTAACCTTTATGTCTCACTGTATAAGCAATGTTGTAGCATAGGTAGAATTTTGTAACCTCTGCGGTTAAGCCTTCATGGTTGACTCATCGGTGCTTTTTATTCAGCCCTTTATGTATCTCTTTCACTCTGTTTCAGTGTGCCTGTCTTGACGCTTCCTGAATCTCCAATATATCATTTGTTTTCACCTCCTTCAGACAGTCTTTTCACAGTGAAAGCTCCCTTGCCAGTGTTAAAACGCGTACTTTGATTTCCCTTGATATGGGTTATTGCATACTATATCTAAACCAAATAAATGGCTGGGTGGTCTCTTATGTAAGTCACATTGGCGCTTGTGCATCCTAATGCAAACTGCTGAGGGCCTTTCTTCTTTAACTCTGTTTAAACAGAGATATGCTAACCCGGTGCACACTGTGTGAGAAGGATGGATTTGATTTAGTATGATACATATATAAATATAAATACAGCTTTCAAACTGCTCCAGCGTCTCTTCGTTATGAAATGTGATTGTCTCACTAAAACGAGAGAGCGTACCTCTGTCCACTTTCATTTGAACAGAAAACACAGCTTACCAATTATTTTTAGTAAATAAGCTCCACGTTTTCTTTTTTATGTAAAATGTTTATTGCTTTTATGTCAGAGGTGTGCCTGATCAAAGCAAATGCACCCCATATGGATGTTGGGAGAAAAACTTTTAAATTGCAAGAGCCGAGAGAAAGGCAGCATAATTGCAATGACAAGATAATGACACACTAATTGCTACCGGAATGAGCAGGTTTATTTTAGGCACAGTAAAAGTCATACCAGCTACCACCTACACAGCCGGTCCGTACAACGTGGCTTCACATTTGCAACGAGCTGCATTTTCACTCACACAGCAACAAAGGGGAGCTATTTTCTGAGAAAGCGAATTTACAACATAGTCACTGACTTCCTCAGCTTCGGTCATTCTGACCCAACAACAAACAGGGCTGTGCCAGATAGAAAACTAATTAGGATGAAGGTTATCACGGGCTTAAATCAAACATGTTGTTGGTACTGACAGACTGATATCAGTTTAAGCTTTTGTGTTCAGCTTGTATAGGCTGTTACTAAAAACTAGACAAAGATTTAACAATGAAGGGTCTGAAGAAGGTTAACTAAGACTAAATCCCTGTGTGCACATAAACATACACGACAAAGGAAAACAGGTGTGACTATTTGGCATAATCAGTTTAGAAAAGGCAATTACCTTGATCCAACATCCACAAATTAGATTTATGTAACAGAAGAGAAAATGGGGAAAGGCAAAAAGAGCCACTATCAGACAATGTGTATCTCAAGAAGCATAATGATGGTTTTGTAGTACAGCGAGGGAAGTTATTTATTTATTTATTTATTTATTTATTTATTTATTATCATTCATTTCTTCAAGTCAGAGTCTCATTGAGATTTAAATCTCATTTCCAGGAGAGACCTGGCCATCATGGCAGCAAAGGTTACAGCAAATACAACACATAACAAGTAAAAAACAAATACAATATTTCACACAAACATACATTAAGAGCCATATTTAAAAACAGTAACACTGACTAAAAGAGTTATTCTCTCACTCCTTTAAAATGGACCTAAACTCCCCCATGGTAACCATCTCTGCCAATTTCAGTTCCTCCTGTAGACTATTCCAGGAAACAGGGACAGCCTTTTATTTAAATGCCTTTTTCCCAGTTCTCTTCTGATTTTCAGGACAACTTATTTGCATGGCGTTGTGACAGCGAAGGCTATATTGGTTGTAGTTTTTACACATATAAATACACAGATAAGACTGAACTAGCCCGAGGAGAGAGTTATAGATAAAACCAACCAATGGGAACGTCTGCTTATATACACAGATGGCCGATTTCCACATCCAATAATAACATAAAAAGGCACAATGATAGACACTATCCACCCTCTTTATGTACAGGGCAGGTGCATTCATAAAAAGCAGATCACCAAAATCTAATAACAGTTAAAAAAAAAAAAAAGTTGCATAAATCAAGTGTTTTTTCTCACTTGGATAAAGAAACATGATTTCCAAAAAACTTCACTTTTACTTTCAACTTGGACACAAGCCTTTCGATGTGAGTTTTCAATGACAAACCTTGATCTCTAATGATACCTACAATAGATAGAAACACAGATAACAACTCTTTGCCATTTGAGAATAACGTGAACTTAGATTTATCTACATTTAACACCAGGTTAGTTGTAAGTTGAGTTAAATGTTACTGAGCAACATCAAAGGCAGACTGTAAAAAATCAAGGGGTTTGTGCTACTGAAGGAAATAAATAATAGGTGTATCATCTGCATAAAGATGGAATGCAGCATTAGATAAATTTTCACAAAGGTTATTTATATAGAGAGAAACAATTATTTGATCTAATTCGGGATATGTAAGTTTGCTCACTTGTAAAGAAATTAAAAGTCTCTGATTTTTAGAGTGGCTTCATTTAATGGAGAGAGACAAAATTTCAAGCCTAAATCCAGAGTGACCAGCATTTGATCCCTAAGAAAATCATGATTTAGTACTTGATGAAGAAACCCTTTACACATCTTAAGAGAGGTTTGGTTACACTCTATAAATCCTTTTGTTTTCTTGGCTGCTGCTTGGTAACTCGAAGCTGCAGCTCCCTCCACAGATTTTCTATGAGGTGTGAAGAACAACTTAGTTACTCCATTTCCTTAATGTGTTACTTTTTTAGCCACTCTTTTGTTCCCTTGGTGGCATGTTTTGGATCATTGTCATACTGGAAGATCCATCCACCACATGGCCTCCGTTTACTGGCTTATCATCGCAGTGAAGTTACACTTTACCCTCAGCAGAAAAATAGCCCCAAAGCATAAAGTTTCCAGCTCCATGTTTTACTGTTTGGATGGTGTTCTTTGGGCCATGCTCAGTATTTCCCATTATACAAAAACATCAGGACAAATTGATACCCCTCAGCTTGATTTTGATTTTATCTACCGCAGCACTTCCTCTGAAACCATCTCTGAATCATTTAGATGTTCACTAGTAAACTTAAGATTGGCCTGTACATGTGCCTTCTGGATCAGGGGGACCTTCTAGACACTCCAACATATGCTTTAGTGTGTTACTATTGGTTATCTTGGTGACTGTGGCAAGATCTTCCACTGAGGGTGACAGATGGTCATATTTTTATTCCATTTCCGAGTCATTGCACCAACAGTTTTATGTTATCGCCAAGCTTCTTGCCAATGCTCTTGTAGCACATTCCAGCATTTTACAGGTCTACACTTTTCTCCATAGAGATGGAGAGGATGGAATAGAGGAAACTGATTGAAAAATGTATTGATTCTGTGCTCAGGTGTGCTTTATACATCAATCTAATACGTTGAGATCAGGAGTATCTGGAATTGATTGATTGATTGACTGTAATCTATGTGCTGAATGACTAAATCCGGTTTTGCTTTGGGATCAAATAGTCGTCACTCAGTGGCATGCAAATCCATTTGTAACTTTTATATAATGTGTTTTTTCTAAATTTTAGTTGATTATGGTTGATGTCTCTCTCCATTAAAATGAAAATATCATCAAAATTAATGACTGTTCATTTCTGTGTAAGTGACCACACTTACAAATTCAGCAAGGAATCAAATAATTATTTTTCCCGACTGTAAATGTTCAACTTTGAGTGCTTCTGTGAGATTAATAATCAAGTTTAAAGGCTCATAAATAGCAGCAATTTAGTACAGCTGCTATTAAATGGAGCTTACTGTAAGATTAACAGGGTAGTTGCATGGTTTATTAAACTGAATTTTCACAACTGGTACTTGATGCCAACATTTGTTGTTGTTTAATGTCGTTTAATGCCAACAGAGTCGTGTGTTTTTCCTATATTAAAGTTGCAGGTTAGGTGTGCATTTATGAGAGGATTATAAAGTCATTATACTTAAACTATTTTCAGATTATGGGGGAGATTTATAATTACAGGGTGTGTTTTGTAAATGTAAAAGGTAATCACAACATAATTTGCTATCTGAAATCTAATCCAATAACAGAAATTAGAGAACTACAAAAAATGACCAATATATATCAGTATTCATGCTTATGAGTCTATTCAATCTTTTATAATGCATGAATCAAAACCTGTCGGCGGGGGGGGGGGGGGGGGGGGGAATAAAAATTCCTTATTTTATATGATTAAAGAAAGTGTCCAAAAGCCCAAAGTGAAGTTACTATCTGTTGTTTTTTAGAGGGTCGGCTTGGCAACGTGCAGATGAAAATCACATTCATATCACATTAGATAATGCCTTATGCTCCCATAGATCACTGCTGGGTCACCTGGGAATAAGAGGATGCAGTGAGATGTGAAACTGAGGGATTGTGGGTATAAAGTGAGGTCAAGCTATTTAGAGATTTCATTCAGGACCGGTCAACTGCGCACAATTCAGAGGTCATCTGGTTGGATAGAATGCTACATAAAAGTTGAAATAGGCAACATGTTGTTAAAATCGCTGAATAATAAATTTTTAATTTCCTTTTAGCAAATTTGTTTGTTTGTTTTAGAGACGATCACAAGCAAGGGGTGACTTTGGCAAGTTATAAGTGTTTTACAGCCAGATCTTGTGGGAAATGTGAAGCATTATCCAGAGCAAAGTGTGGTGGAGTGAGTGAAAAGGGACAGATGAAGCCAAATCTGAGCACTGACTTATTTCAAATATACTTGGATAGAAAAGAAGAAGGAATGGTTTTGGGGGAATTGTTGAATTCAAAATTTGGCCTTTTTTCCCTCTTTAGATTTTAGCACAGAGAGCTGGATACACTTCATCCACTGTTCTGTGGTGCAGCTGTTCAATAATGCAAACATGCCATATGCCCAAGACTGTGTAAGACGCTTTATAGCATGAACAGCTCTCAGTAGGTTGGCAGTCTTAGCTGGTCTCTATGGATAGTGGTTGCACAGTGTGTGGGAGAAAAAAAAGGAATTTTCAAACTAACAGTGCTTCTATTGACCATGACTCTATTCAACTCACTCCCTGTCTCCACATCAGTGCTGTAAATATATTTATGCATTGTCACCGGTCGTTTTAGGAACATTCAGTTATCATTATTTTGTCAAACACAGTGCATTTAAAAACACCGCTTTCACTCGCTTAATTTTTTTTAACAGATGTCTGTTTTTGTTGTTGTTAAGTTTAATTGACAATTTCACAATGTTTCTTACTAATTCAACTTGTGAGTCTTAATGTACTACAAAATCCCTCTTCTACTAAAACACACTGTAAAAAAAACTTTAAAAAAAATTCATCCTAAATATTTAAGATGCATTTTTTTTTTTATCAATGAATGCCTTTTAAGTTAATTGGTAGTAGTCCAGAGCTATTGATACAAAGCAGCTGATTCTATTCTTCCTGAGTTACATAACAGGAAAAAAAGAGTTTATTGTGGCTGTTTTTCTGTCAAGAGTTAAAAAAAAAAAAAAGAAATTATATTAGTCTTCACAGCTTTCCTGTCAATAGGAAAAAGAGAGAGGTGTGGGGAAAGGTTTGAGGACAAAGAAATCTTCCGAAAGACTGTGCAGCTGTATTATTTACAAATCCACTTCATACATGTAGTCAGCTAAAGAGCTCAAAAATACCACTGCTTATAAGCAATGACCACATCATAATGTCAGCCTGCAGTTTTCTCCCACAAGCAGTGAAAATGCCCCCAGGACATGAGTGAACACTACATGACACATGGGAAATATTACATTTCCTGCAAGCTAGTAAGCCATCCTCTATGGCAGCTGCTGCCTCTAAAAGGGAACCAATGGTGATGACCCTTATCGCGGAGGAGCCTAACAATCTGCCTGTTCAGTCCGCTCACTGTTCTCAAATGAAGGCCAATACACGTCAGATGCAGATGTACGGGAGTCAGCAGATGTGTGAGCTGGTAATTATGGAGCATGTTTACGAGTGTAAATAAGCAATTGACTGGGATTAAAAAGCAGAGGAGGACTACATTACAGACCTGCATGTTTATGTCTGAAATTAAGCTCTCCCTCCCAGTTAGTAAGCTGTTGCTGTTTGTTACCTGTGTCACAAAAATGGCAGCAGTTTGCCCCATTTTTGCCTTCTGGTCTCTCTCATGGTTTTCTTCTTTTATTTACTTGTAAAAAACATATACACAAAGATTAAAAATGGCTAAAAAGGCAGGTAGATAATAGAACAAACATCTTTTAATCATACACAAAGTAATATATCTACACCACAAGGAGCATTCTTGGGTTTTATTTATTAAGTTATTCTGTTTTGTGTACTTGTACTACCTCTTGGTTCTCTAACTCATTTGCTAGCTTGTAGCTCCCTTCCAAGAATCTGCTTTTTAATAGTGTCAATCCAAATAGAAGCTTTCAGTCAGCTCTTGGCCACATGTGAGCTCTTTCATGCAGCAACGTTGTTGTTTGAACATGCAAATAATCCTTAGATTTCACTGCGGAAGCACTGCTTGCCTTGAGCTAAAAGGCGAACTCTACCACTCAGTGTCAGATTGTCTTTAAAATCTTATGACGTCCTGTCTGAGTTTTCAATTAATCAGTTTACTGGCAGCACTGATCTCCAACAGACCAATGCACAATGCCCACAGTTCACACTTACGCCACACATAACACATCTTATAATAATAACTGATGCAACTGGTGCAACAATTTTCACATAATTTTATCTGTAATGGTCCACTTGATTCCTTTTTTATCCTTGCTTTGTTTACTGTTCTCTGTTTACTGTTCTGGCTGTCAGCTTTGTTTCATAGGACACCCACAACACCCAGGGGGTTACTTCAGTTTTTATCTGAGATTGTGTACTCACACTTTAAAGTTAAAGCTCTTAGGCAAACCGTGGTCATTTTATGTATCTGAGCATGTGTGCAAGCACTGTCCTACCAGCAGCTTTCTGACTGCTGCTTTCATATACATGCCACAGACACACAGAAGCTTCTGAGCTGAGAGGATAATAATGCAGAGGATTGTAAGACCACTGACAGGTGTCTGGCGTCGCATGCTGTGGCCCTAGACAGACGTGACTGAAACAAAAGACATAAATTTAAGAGTAAAAAACAAAAAACAAAAGCAATGAAACGGACAGCTAATTAGTGGTGCGCCTCAATGGAATTAACACCATAATGGGCCTCAAAAAATCGCATAGTAACAGCTTGTTTTTAGCCGCATCTTCTTTTGTTAGAGGATCACAAAGTGCATGTTTTTGTTGGGAAACAGAAAACACGGTCTGAATGGTGGGTTTTTAAAAGCAGGAAACAGTTTGACTATATAAGTAATTGCAAAGAAAAGCGATATTGATCAGCAGCACAGGAAAACCTTTGCAGATGTTGAAAGGAAAATTTGTGCTCAGAGAGAAAGCTCATTTATTGCAACTCTGACAGTCATTTGTATTGTAAAATAATATAGCAATCACAGTGATCATTTAAGTTAGTTTTGTACCGCTGCAAACATCTGACAAACATCTAACACCAACAAGTATTATTTAAAAATTAACATGGACAAAAATCTATTTTTTAATTACTTTTTCCTAAAAAATTAAGGACAAATAATTGATATAGATCATAAATTAACAATTTCAGTGAATACTGTGTACTGCATATAAAAAAAATAATCTGATATCTATTAAGTCTGTGGCACTTCCCTACCTTTTGTATTATGTATGAAAATCTTCTAACTTTGTTAATGCAGCGTGCACTCAAATGTATCACTTTGTAGCCCAGAGACTTTTCGGGGCGCCATTTTATTTTTAATGTGCTTTTATTTTGGAGGGAGAGGTCAAGTGGGGGAAGAAGAATAAAGCTGAGCCACAAG